>NC_137968.1:15476466-15482946 GCF_963924665.1 Micromys minutus
TCACTCCCCGCCAGTGTATCCTGGGAGATTCATTGCTATTTAATTTACTCTTAACTTGCAATTTTATCAACCAAAATCATTTGAAATGTCCCAAGTTAGGCCTCAGAAGGATGAGGGGTGCACAGAGGCAGATCACTATCTCCTGCTTAGACTACTATTGTTTTTACAAATCAACTACTCAGTATTGATTTTTTAAATGTATTACTTTATTTAATTTTATGTCAAGGGTACTATGAGGTTGTCAATATGCCACACGGGTCAAACTAAAAGAATGTTACCTATTTGCTTTGTTGAAAGTGATAACTGACAAAGATTACTATAATAAAACATTATCATCAGCTCTCTGGCTCCGTGTTCTTCATAAGGGCTTTAGATGCAGGCCACTGCCTGAAGGAAGGGATTTGTGCTATTATTGTATGCTTCAGCCTTGCTGCCTGACTCTAACAACAGGCTCCTCTTTGATATTTCTCTTGCACTGAGATGTGGGTAAGGAAACCAAAATGTACCTCCTTCCCCTGTGTGATCCTTTGTTTATGTTGGGGGTTGGGAACACAAGTTTCAATGAGAATCTTTCTTGACCCTCTATAGATGTTCAGAAGTCTTAATCTGGGTCATGACCTAAGGAAGGGAGCCAATGGTGTGTGTCAACTCCTATGTAAACTTCAGTTCATAGACAATAAGATATTTTCAACCTCACCTAGATGTTCTTGCTTTACTATTATGGAATTTGTAATATTTTTATTGCCATTTCAACTTGCTCAGGCACACTTTGTTCAAGTTTATTATTTGGGACAGTTTATTATAATGCTAAGATCCACTTGTAAACTATGTTGCTAGAGATACTCTTCTTCTATTTTAAGAAGCCAAAGAAAAATATACTTGTAATCCTCTTTACATATGTTCCTACAACAGAATATATAATGTAATTTAGAATCTTCTTTGTGGTCTGACCACTTTTCTTTTCAAATATTATGAATAGATAATTCAGTGAGGGCTACCTCGGAAGAAAAATACTCAATGTTTTATTGAAATATGAATGTTACTACATTATCTTGTTTAGAATGCTTTTGAGCAATACGGTGGTCTTTTAAGAACCAGTTCGCAAAACTGTTACTAGAGTATGATCTAAACCTTCAGATCATATCTCATTATTTCTTGGTGTGGAAGCATGAGCCATGGTCTTTCTGCTGAGGTCAGCTAATGACTTGAAGAGAATTGATTCTCCCACTTTGTGTCCTATGGCTCAAACTCAAATTACCAGGCTTGAAAGAAGTTGGCTTAACCTGTTGAGCCATAACAGAAGCCTACATTTAAATAAATTAGTCACGGAAATTTTTATACCATCATTCTCATTTGCTGAATACTATGGAAGCCTACATAGGCTTCATATGACATTCAAGAGTAATGCCTATGGTCAGGCAAGCCCAGAGTGCATCCTCGCCTCTCCCTACACTCTTCCAATCCCCTAGCCATAGCCACAGCTCTGGAACAGACAACCTGCTGTAGCAATAAATATTAAAAAAGGAACCACAAACCCATGCTATGGCTGGTGTCATAAAGCCATATGGCATTAGCAGGGCATTTTCTTCTCAGTTAGCCAGACTTGGCAGACTCTCTAAGTTCCCAACTTCTAATCCTGGACCTTCTACTCTGTGATCGCAGCAGAGGCCACCCTCCTATGACTCCCTGCTGTGAACTTTGTTCACATTTCCTGCAACCACCACCTGTGGTTATTGTTACAATTTCCACTAGCCAGACTGTCTGAGTCAGGGTTTCTATTCCTGCACAAATATCATGACCAAGAAGCAAGTTGGGGAGGAAAGGGTTTATTCTCTTACACTTCCATCTCACCGTTCATCATCAGAGGAAGTCAGGACTGGGGGAACTCAAGCAGGTCAGGAAGCAGGAGCTGATGCAAAGGCCATGGAGTGATGTCACTTACTGGCTTGCTTCCCCTGGCTTGCTCAGCCTGCTTTCCTAGAGAATCCAGGTCTGTCAGCCCAGGGATGGTACCACCCACAATGGGCTGGGCCAAGGATGGCTCCAGCCACAATGGGCTGGGGCCAGGGATGGCTCCACCCACAATGGGCTGGGCCAAGGATGGCTCCACCCACAATGGGCTTGGCCCTCCCCCCTTGATCACTAGTTGAGAAAATGCCTTACAGCTGGATTTCATGGAGGCATTTTTTCAACTGAGGCTCCTTTCTCTATGATAACTCCAGCTTGTGTCAAAACTCTTGAAATTGTAATTTAACAATCAGATTCTTATATCAGTCAATTCGCACTTCAAATATCATCCATACAATAAACTCAGATCCAATTGATATGATATAATCTGCCCACCTAGATAAGACAAACTGTCCTAAAATAATCCATCTCTTATAAGATATTCATAGCTACCTGTGGCTAATTAAAGTGACATAAAGATTAATCTTTCTTGCCCTTCTCCATCTTGATTTCTCCCCCTCTCTTGGCTTCTCTCTCCCCTCAGAAGCTCTGTCCCTGCCTTACTTTTTCATTGTCCAATCACAGGTTTTGTTTTATCTTATGCTTGCCCTCACCTGCATACCAGCCCAACTTGCCTAAGCCTCCCTTCTTCTACAGCCACAGTCTCCACTGGATTACACAGATCATCCCCAGAAAACTTCCTTCACCCAATTCATTGTTTATCCTAGCCTCCAACTCCAGCAGACCTTCCCCACAGGCCACTCAGATCAGCAGACTGGCTAATTGCAAATCTTCACTTCTCCTTCTACTGATCCAAATACAACATCCCCCCCACCCAATTCTCACCTCCAACTCGACAATGAATCATCTGGTGTAGCCTCCCTTCCCTCATCTCCAGTGGGTCACAAAGATTTTCTCCAAACTACCACCACCACCACCACCATCACCACAATACCTCATTTTTCTTTTATAGCCACCAACTCCAACATGTACTCTTTAGGAAACCCTCAGAATACTCCTGTCAGGGAAACAAGGAGGCTACCTGTAGGTATTCACTTTATTCCTTGTCTCCAATTTCATCCCTCAATGTCATCTCTAGTTTTATGGCAGACCACCTGCCTTTGTTCTGCCTCCGCCCTCCTCTCTAGCCTATTCCTCAGATCTCCCTCCTCTCTAGCCTATTCCTCAGATCTCCTCCTCCAACCTTCATTCTGTTTTCCTAGACTCCAACTCCTGCAGGCTTTCCCTGCCAAACCACCAACAAACAAGTACGGTAGCTAAGAAGGCACACCAGCGTCATGTCCTCACTTTTCCTCCTCTCTTCTGTATTCTTCCCCCATTTCCTGTTCCATCCCTAGCTCTGTAGCAGACTACAAAATGACTTCAAGATCCAACAAGAATTTATCAGGCAACACACAGACATCACAGTCTCCTAAGAATCACATCTACTCACAGTGACAAAACCGGGTATCAGCAGTTAATATTAAAACCTTTCTAAACCCAGATACACAGACTCCAGAGACAATATTAGTATTGATTACTATTAAAAACACACCATTATTATAGATTAATAGTAATCAGGATAATATGTCACCACTAAAGCCCAGCAACCCTACCACATAGGCCCATAAGTATTTCAACATAGCTGAAACACAAGACAAAAACCTTAAGATCATCTTTATGAATATGATAAAAATTCTTAAGGAAAAAATATGAATAAATCTCACATTCACAAAATCTGCATGGTCCCTGTATCAGTTGGGGTCCTTTGCCTAGAGCAGTTGAGAGAAAATAACACAAGTCCCCATTCCTTACTCAGAAGTCATTTCCAATTGATAACTCTTTGTAAATGAAAATTTAGTTTCCTTCTGTATAGTCACACTGGAGAAACAAATTACTCAGAAGAGTAGGCTCCAAGCCCAGCATTATATGGCCAACAGAAAAATGAACTCAATGGCATCATTGAAGGTTCCTTACCACATAATACTATGTCTAGGCTTTTCTTAAAATAATAATGTTGGCTCTCTGCTCATTTCTGTTCCAGAGACAGCTGCATCTTCTCGTTCAGTGCCAGCCTCATCCCTCAGACAAGATTGTGAAGGTCAGTGTGAACTGATTTGGCTGTGTTGGGTGACTGGTTACCAGGGTTGCCTTCTGCTCTGGATCTGGCAAAGTGGAGATTGTCACTATCAAGGACCCCTTCATTGACCTCAACTACATGATCTATATGTTCCAGTGTGACTCTACCCATGGCAAATTCAATGGCATGGTCAAGTCTGAGAATGGGAAGCTTGTCATCAACAGGAAGCCCATCATCATCTTCCAGGAGCAAGATGGGGTGATGCTGGTGCTGGGTATGTCGTGGAGTCAGTCTACTGGCATCCTCACCACCAAGAGAAGGCCAGGCCACACTTGAAGGGTGGGGCCAAAAGGGTCATCATCTCTGCTTCTTAGGCCAATGCCCCCATGTTTGTGATGGATGTGAACCATGAGAAATATGACAACTCACTTAAGATTGTCAGCAATGCATCCTGCACCACCAACTGCTTAGCTCCCCTGGCTAAGGCCATCCATGACAACTCTAGCATCATAGAAGGACCACGATCACATCCATGCCATCACTGCCTCTCAGAAGGCTGTGGATGGCCCCTCTGAGAAGCTGTGTTGTATCAGCTGCGGGGAAGCCCAGAGCATCATCCCTGTATCCACTGATACTGCCAAGGCTTTGTGCAAGACCATCCCAGAGCAGAATGGGAAGCTCGGTGCCATGGCCTTCTGTGTTCCTATCCCCAATGTATCTGTTGTGGATCAGACATGTCACCTGGAGAAACCTGCCAAGTATGATGGCACCAAGAAGGTGGTGAAGCAGGGAGCCAAGGGCCCACTAAAGGACACCCTGGGTTATACTGAGGATGTGGTTGTCTCTTGGGATTTCCCACTCTTCCACCTTTGATGCTGGAGCTGACATTGCTCTCAATGACAACTCTGTAAAGCTCATTTCCTGTTATGACAATGAACATGGCTACAGCAACAGGGTGGTGGACCTCATGGCCTACATGGCCTCCAAGGAGTAAGAAACCCTGGTTCACCCATCCCCAGCAAGGAGACTGAGAACAAGAAAGAGGCCCCGATTTACTGAGGAGTCCCATTTCAACTTGGCCCCCACCTCTGAGCATCTCCTTCACAATTTTTATCCCAGACCCCCATAATAACAAAAGGGGCCTAGGGAGCCCTCCTTACTCTCTTGAATGCCATCAATCAAGTCCCACTGCACCCAAAAAATAATGTTATTTTTTATTTACATAATTATTTTCTTTTCTCTTTTTTTATACTCCAGGTTTTATTTGTATACATTATATGGCCTTCGATTTAGCATTTTTATGTCATTCTTGAGTGTGCAAAGAACTAGATCTCTAATTTTTTTTTTGCCTTCTCTTTGGCTTTTTCAGTTTTTTATGGTTTAAGTCCGATATGTTGGGTTTTGTTTCATTTTATCATATTTTATTTTCTTATATTTTATATTACAACTATCACACAGAATCTTGCTTGTTTTTTTAGTGAGAGACAGAAAGAGGGCATATGGGAGGGAAGATGGGGAGGAGCTGAGAGGAATAGAGGAACGGGAGACCACAATCAGGAGACATGTGAAAGACGTCTATTTTCAATAAAAAGGAGACGTACACCTCTTTCAAAGGACTCAGTTTGCTTTGAAACACCCATGTCAGGTGGCTTGCAGTACCCACTTCCAGGACAATCTGACCTTTGTTGGACACAGTATACACATGCATATCCTCAAATATGAAGAACATACTTTCAAGCCTTAAAATAGTGGATTAGACTGAATGATGATACCCTGAAATTGTCTGTGGTCTCAGCTCTGGAACCTGTGAATTTTAGATGGCAGAGTACTTAGTACTTGTGATTGAATCGAGGATCTTAAGATGCCATTGTTCTGGATTATCTCAGTGGACACGGTGTAATCACAGGTCCTTACAAGGTCGGTGAGAGGAGAAAGTAATATATGGGCAGAAGGAGACCAGATTCTGCTACAGCCAAGAAGCGCTAGCTGCCTCCTGAAGCTGAGAGACAGGGATGAGATGAATCTCTCTGTTGACTGCCAAGTCCTCGAATTTAATCCTCTAAGACAGATCTTGATTTTGGAACTTAGAACTCTGAGAATAAATTCCTATTTGTTTTAAGAAAAATAATATGTAACATGTCATCTAAATGTGTACATACATGTACTGTTTTCTTTTCATGTATATTGTTTTTGTGTGCTTTAGAGATTGCAATGAATGAGTGAGCCATGAGTTAGCCTCTGGTACAGCCAGAATACATCTGAAATGGATACATTATATTCACGGCTTGCTGAACTATGAACTGTGATCTATTTTGGGAACTGTGGCTGCACATAACTTTTGTCTGTCGGGTAATCACCCCTTCACACAGCATCTCGGTGATTGGATCTCCTCTGTGTAACTGTAGCAAGCCGGGAACTATGCATAATTAGTATCGAGTCACATTATCCAAGTC
>NC_137968.1:16083146-16273146 GCF_963924665.1 Micromys minutus
CTAATTATACCATAAAGTAGATTAAAATTGTCATCCAAATATATGTTCAATTCAAAGGTCAATGAAGGACATCAAGGATAGAACATACCTATATGGAATAAAGAATGTTAATCGATAAGAAGATTTCAGAGCAAAGGAGACTACCAAAAACTGAGAACAGTACAACCTCAAAAAAAAAAGAAAAAAGAAAAAACAGGAAAAATGTTGTTACCATGAAGGCAGTCTCAAATGATTATTATGGAAGAGAGACTCAGAGGTGGGAAGATGAAATTAAGTAGGAAAGCCCAAAGTTAGACCCAAATCCCTCCCTCAAGAATCATCAAGGAGCTGAGGCACGCAACACCTGCAGCCAGGGGCCAAATCAAGATGTATTAAATAATCTTTCTATTAACAGCAGAATACAGTTCAGTTCCAGTATCTATGAATAATATATAAGACAGACTCTCCTCAGGTTTAGGAAGCATCTCCACAAATGGGAAGGAACTGAACTCATGCCAGGAATCCTCCAGCCAGGACAGAGTCAAACTAGAAATCGGTAACAGGCAGACAAGAAGATAACAAGCTCCAAACACATGGGAAGTAAGTAGCCCACGGAAAACTAAGCCGCAGGTTGAAACGTGGTTTCAGGAGGAAATGCTTAAGATGCATTGAACTGAAGGAAAAGCAAAAATAGAATCTGGTAGAAATTTGAGCAGCATCATAAGCTGAAAAGAATTCCTCAAGACCAAGCGTATGTGTTAGGAGAGAAAGAAGAACCATCTAAATCAATAAACAAGCTCCCAAGCTAAAGAACTGGTTGAAACAAGAGCAAACTAAAGCAGATAACAGAAAAGGAATCAATGAAGCTGAAAGCAAAAAGGCAAGAGTTACGTAAACAAGGAGATGCTTCTTTTAGGAGATCAATAAAATTCTTAAATCCCCAGCAAATGCATACAAAGAAAAGAGAGGAACTCAAATTAGCAATATCCAGAATAAAAGGGCAGGTCTCACAACAAACACTACAGGCATCAGAAAGCTAATGGGGCAATAGTACGAGCCATTCTGAACACACTGGGCTGGCAAGTCTGATGAAATCAAACAGGGCTTGGGAAAACACAAACTGTCAAAGCTCATTTAACATGCACTAGATCATTCGAATGGCCCTGTACTCGGGAAGTTGAAATTATTATTCAAAAAGCAAAACTGAAAATAAATAGTCAAACTCGGGTAGTTTTTCTGTTATGGTCTACAAAATGTTTAAACATGACTGAAACATTGAACACAATTTCTTCCAGAAAATAGAAGAGACAGGAAGGAAGGTGTCCTGGTTTATTTTAATAGGACACTATTATTCTGATACCCAAACTAGTCACAGACAGTATAATATACCTAGGAATTGGAAAAGTGTCATATACCATGACCAAGTCAAGTTTACCTGGGAAAAATAGAACTCACTATTAGTAAACAAAAAAGGAAAACCGATTATATCAATCTTCAAAAACATTTGACAATATTCTGCATCCGCATGACTAAATACTGGCCATGGGAGAAAGGCAGAAATGAAGCAGGGTCCGCTGTCAAAAGGCCAATGGCCCAGCTGTTTGGGAGACTGTGGAAGGAATATGACAACCCAGGGCCCTACTGGCCAACAGACCTGCGTTAAGAAGAGAATGTGGAACGGTGATATTCTTTCTCAAGATAAACAGTAGAAACTGGGCTAGGAGCACAGTTCAATGGTAAAGAACTTGTTAGTCTATGCAGGACCCCGAATTTAATCCCTAGAGCTAGGGGAAGAGGAAGGATAATGGGGTGCCTTCAATCTGATGAACGGCATTCACAAACACCCTGCAGGTCTAACACCATCACAACGGTAAACTGCTAAACTAAAAGCTTTTTTTTCCTATGATAAGAAATGGGCAAGAGCGTCTACTTCTAGTCAGCCGGACAACTGACCTCCACCCAGCGCAATGCTATTTAATATATTTTTTTTTTCTCATACGATATATTCTAATCATGGTTTCCCCACCACCTTCTCCCAACTCCTCTCAGATCCTCCCACTTCCGTACCCACCCAACTCCATGCCCTTTTTTTTATCTCTTTATTTTCTTGACTGTCCTCAATTGTTTATTGGGTGTGAATTTTACAGACCTTACGTGTATTAGCGGTAACGGTGGAGCTGAGGAGTGTCGCGCCTTCTCCAGGCTGCACCTCCAACAGTGCCGTGGAACTTGTGGCCCTTTCCAAGGCCAGGGCTCTGGCGATCAGTGGATGTCAGCCCATCAGCTCTCTGCGTTTGTGGACTGTGTTCGGATGATCCACTAAGTGCCAGGATTTCTTCTGATACCTTTATGGAATAGACCAATGAGAATAACCTCAAAACATTTGTATGTGGACTCTTTAGCGACCCAACAGGAATTTCGGATTCTCAAAGTCCCAGAGGCCTCGGGCAGATTTTAGCTGGTTAACAACACAGTGGAACAACAGGCTTGCCACAGATTCAATCCTTGAGAACCGGGCATTTGTGATTACCCCACGGAGGACATGAACCCTGTAAACTGTATAACCTTACTTAGCTCCGTATCCCAGCCTTTGAGCTTCTTCAAGCTGGGTGGGCTGGGGAGCCCTGTGCAGCGTGGAGAGCGGGCGGTATAGCCAACAGTGGACCCTCAGAAGAAAGTGCATCACATCGAACTGTGCATGACGGCGTCTTCCTCCATAGCTCCTGGCTGTGTTTGTGTGCACCCACCTTGGCTCCCCAGTGGCTGTCAAGAAAGGAAAAAGCCTTTCTCCTACAATCCTTTCGGTGGTTCCTTCCTGTCCATTTGGATGGCTCTCCTTCCCGTGGGATGGGGCTCTTTCTGTCTTTAAAAAGAAACAAAACACAAGTGGTGAAGGCAATTCGATTTTTAAGGGTAATTTAAAAACACTGATTTTATTTGCAGGTGACATAATCTACAGAGAAAACCTACAGAATGTGTAGCCAAGAGATAATATTATTTTAACAATGGGGTAGAATATTAACCACACATTCGGAGATTCATTTGATTTCTACATATTAACAATGAACACGCAGAAGCCAAGTTGTAAAGTATAAATAAACTATTTGAGTGCTGAAAATGAAACACTGAACTAGACACTTATGAAGGGCCTGCATAGGGTTTGAATATTCAAAATGATGGAGTGTCATTCAAACAGAACAAGGATCGTAAAAGCAGAAGGGAACACAAGCGTGGGCATGCAATGCAAGCTGAGGCACAAGGCACAGCTGCCCCAAGGACAGAGTCACTGTCCATCCCTGCCACAGGAACAGAGACAATATATGCACAAAGAATTAGGCTACTGAATTTGCATGGCACTTTGAAGAATTTAGAATTCTCTAAAAGTTTTTTGGAAAAAAAAAAAGAATAAATAAATGGAGATAAATCAGCTTAATCAAGGCTATTACGTGAGTTGGAGGGACAGCAGCTAAAAGTGCTTCCTGCTTTGGAAGAATTTGGTTCCCAGCATCAACATCAGACAGCTCACAACCACCTTTAATCCTAGATGAAACAGCTACTCCTGGCCTCCACGAGCATCTTCTCCCACGTGCTATATGCTCACACAAGCACACGTAGATAAGAGGCTAAAGAAATGAACCTTGTAGAACTATTATGTAGCTAGAGTAGTTGAAACCAATAAGAGAAGGAGGAAAGCCGCATTGGTTGATGAGGAAGAATTCAGAACTCAGACGTACACAGACATGACCAACTGGATGCAGCTGTTAAGGATTCAAACGCACTTCTGTGCAGAGAATGATCTTTCCAATAGATGGAACCAAGACAAAGGAACTCATGGGGACTCATGGGGGAAAGGTAAGAAGATGAATCTCACATTTCCACTATGTAGATATCATCGTTCAGGTTACTGTGGAGACCGTGAGTTTAATATATATTATGTATCTATATTAATATAATAATATATATTAATATATATTGATAATATATACAATGATCTTAAACATTTTGATTTATTGGCTTTCAAATTATTTTCATCAATGTATTTTGATTATATCCTTTTTGATGAAAGTGTAGGAGGATATCCTAATCCTCCCAGATGCTCCCTACCTTCCTATCCCACAGAGTTTCACATTCTTTGTCTCTCTTTAAAAGAATATAATCATGACATAATCTCAAAACAAAACAAACACAAAAAGTACACACAGAGTAGGGAGAGTGAAAGAGAGAGAGAGAGAAACAGAGAGGGGGAAGAAAAAGAAACAGGGAGTCCATTTTGTGTTGGTCAGCTAAGTCTGACCATCATTAAGATTAAAATAAAATTTTATTAAGCAAAAAATTTCCTGAATGTCTTAATTGGAGAAAAATCTTAAGGGAACACAAATATTTATAAGAAACTGCATGTTAACAATCAAGCAAGAGGGGGGTAAATTTTTTTTTAGAAAAATACTATTATCATCAAAGGAATTCCCAAGGGCCTTCCTTCCAACAAGCTGGGTTTGGGGTGACTCTTGAAAGACTGAAGGTGTTTGCAGTTCTCTACACATCTTTACAGTGGCCCTTTGTAGAAAAAGCCAGGTTAGTAATTCTGACTCCATAAGTCAAGGTTGCTTAATTTTCCACTGCAATATTGGTCTCGCTATAATGTTAAATCACTGATGTTTCATCATAGATGAGATGCTAGGGAGGCCATCAGTTACAGAAAAAGACAATTTTTAGAGAGGAGTGCTTATTTACTTAGGCATGTAGTAATTATTTTCCAAATCCTGATAGTTTAAATAAGTAGTAAATAAAAACCAGAAAACACACAGAGGAGCATTCTGAGCCAGACAGGTCTTAAAGACACGGATTTCTAGATCAGTTTCCATGTAAGAAACTCTCACATGTGACATCTCTTCATACATGCAATGATTTGGGGGATTGGCAAAGACTTTAAGATCCTGTGGGGGAAGCCAAAGCACATGTAAACATTTATAAAGTTTCTCCCTTGAAACTTAAAAGTCTTCTCATAATGGAATTGCATCCAGTCTCCCTCAAAATGAAATATGATGAAAGTCATTTCACACTCTTTATAATTATTTTATTAGGCTAGGAAAGGGTTTCTCAGCCTTGGTACTAGTGACACTGTGGGTCAATATACTACGATGCTCGGTGACTAAGGGTACTTGGTGCTCTTCCAGATGGCCTGACTTCAGCGGACTGTGCAACAGACCCCATTTAGCAACATTTCTTTCCCCTAAATAAGGCTGCTCTCCCCACACCACACTGGGACAATAAAAAAAAATAATAACCCGAAGATTACCAAATATGGCCCCAGGGGAGTGAAAAATTATCCCTGGATTAGAACACCCGGTTTAGTAATGTTGTTGTCATTCTGAAAATAAGAGCCAAAATTGGAAAGACAAAGGAGATAGCCAGAAGTTGTCTATGCCAACTGATGAAGCCAGGTACAAAAGGTAGGTCAGCCATGATCTCAAAATGTCTCCCCCACCCCTGCTTCCTTACCAAAGAGTTCCTTCCTGGAGAGAAAGACGGAAGTACAACTTAGGGTTACAAAATAATTTGAAGAATCCTTTTCTGTTTACTTTGATCAAAACGCTGTGGGTTCAAATGACATCTGTCTATGGTAGACAAGGAGGAGATTCATTTTTTATTCCTTAGAACAAATTACCAGCAGTGGAGTAGCTAAAACAAACACAAAAAACCCAACCAACCAACCAACCAAAAAAAAAAAAAAACAGGTTTATTATCTCATGTACATTTCAGTGGGGTTAGAATGATAGTATAGACCTTAAGATCTTGTCTCCAGAGATGATAGTTTTACTTCTGAACATACAAATTGGTGAAAGAATTCTGTAGATTGTCCTAAAGCTGTTTGTATTTTAATGTTAATTCCACTTCCCCAAGAAGGGCTGGCTAGTCACATGACTCCCACTGAACCTTCCCATTTTAATTAGTAAAATAAAGGAAAGCCAGTGACTGGGCGGGGCAAGGGAATTAGAGAGGGCTGAGAGGTCAGAAGAAGGTCTGAGGAAGGATGTGAGAGGGAGGTGAGAGGTCTAGGAAGTCAGAGAGGGGAATGGAGGGTCGAGGCAACGTGGAGCTTCCCAAGAACTAGCTGGACCCAGGTGGAATTTATTGGTGTTAAAAATCTATGAATATTAAGGATTTTATAGGTCTAGTATCTCATATAAAAAGGTAGTTTGTGTCTTTGTCTATTTGATATAATCTTGTGTAGAGGATTTATGGATTGAGAGTTGAACATATACACCTGTATGAAAAGCTATCAGGCTGTAGAGTTGTGTTTGTGTGGGATTTGGGGGTACAGAAATACCCTGGGATAGAGGCGGAGAACAGAGAGTAGAAGACCGCTAAGAGAAGGGAGTTGCGTGGACGAGTTGGGCTATGTAGGCAGCTGAGACTGCACTCCAGAGGTACGCGGGGCTCCGTATCAGGGTTGGGCCTGAGGAGCGAGACCTCAGGGCTGGTAAAGAGATAAACATTATTTATCTTTTAATATTTACTGCAACAAATTCATTTTCTTATCATGTGACCAAGCTGCATTTGCTTACGGCCAAGGATCATGTCTGAGCGCCTACGACGACAATGACATCCTTGTCACATAGCCTACTCATCTGAAAATGTGGTAACTGAATTTTCAGGATCAACACCGGAGATAGTTCTACCCCTGTCTCCACCAAGGACCCACCTAGCTGGGTCTGACCCACCCAAGATACCCTCCCAGTGATCAACAGATACATTTTCCTCGATTTTTTTTTCTGCAAAATACTCTCTACCACAGAACATAAAACTGCTGTAGGAATCTATATCATGTTTACAGGTATCAACCACAGTTATGAAGAAAGACAATGGAACCACATCAGAACCTTATCCATAACAGTTAATCCACAGTACGCAATCTGTCCTCTTCTCAGATTCTTGGAGAACACCTGCTGTACCTGATTCGGCACACGTCCTGCACTTTAACTTCCTACAGCATCCTACTGTGTTAGATCCTGGGTCCTGAGAAAACCTTGCCCATGCTGTTTTTATGTACACTCTTACACCTTGATTCCCGGAAAAGTTTTTACCCATACTTAATTCTTCTTCTAAAGACCTGGTGTTCAAAATGGGGGAGTTGGTTAATTGAGGAAATTTACAAGCATGAGGACCTGAGTTCAAATCCCCAGAAACTGGGCACCAAATCAAGATAGGAGTATTTGCAAGAGCAGCACTTCTAAGGAAAGCTAGGAGAGAAAGATGACAGAGTCCCTGGAAACACACAGATCAGCAAGCCGAGCTTACATGATAACATCTCAAGTTGGAGGAAGACAAGAGCCAGAATGTGAATTTATCCTCTAATCCTCATGTATGCATGCCTGCATTCACACATGTGCACGCGCACACACACACACACATGCACACGCACACAAACACTTCCTATCTGTTGTAAACCGTGCTGCTTAATAAATTTTTTTAATATTGGGCTACTTAGTGAGACATGTTAATTACATGTCTTTGTATCATGGTATTCTGATAAAATCCAGCTTATTGCTGCCTTTTGATCAAGAAATTACAGTGGGAATATGATTCCGCAGTATTCCTGGCCCCAGCTTTGCTCAGTGAAGGGACAGAGCCACACCCACATTTGTAACCGTGACACTGCTTCCGTTTGATGGAAAATGGTTAACAGCAGGTGAGAAATTCCTAATTCTTTGCTTTGTCATCTCAGGGCTCCTCACCTGAATTGTTCCAACTATCTATATAAAGTCCATGCTAAAGTGACCCCCTTTTAATTTACTTTTTGGGCTGGGGATCAGAGCTAAGAGAAGGTATCATAGCACACACTTACCCAGAACTCTCTGCACAACAGGTGGACCAGCTGGCCTTCCAAATGCTGAGATTCCAGATCTACAGTAGCTCACATACTTCAGTTTACTGTGTAAATGACATTTCTATTCCTATCTTGTTTTCCAAACTTCCCAAGATCTTTTAGGAGGAGAAACATCTTCTTTTGTATTCCCACTGGTGCCTGTGCAGCGTTGTACACATGACAATTAAAAACTCTGGCACATATGACAAACGAAAACCCTTGTCACACAATCGAATGCCACATGTCAGATCTTTCAACCTGGGAAGAAAAAGGATGTGTACAAATCCTTTTTACAGCGCCCACATCCCCAGTGCCTTTTCCCTCTTGCTAATTCTCTATAAGGAGTTTCAAATCGCTTCTGCTCCACTTTCACTACCTGCAGACTAAGTAGAGAACTCCATGCTCCAGCGAGTTTGTATCATTTTTCATAATGTAAAGAAGCCTGCATTTGCAGTGACATTTTCATAAAGGAGCCTTTTCTATGTCCAACGAAGACTCAGATATTCAGACAAAGCTAAATCAAGGATTGATGCTGACAGGGTAAAAAAATGAAGGAATGGGAGCTGTGAAAGAATATACTCACTAACAAATATTTTCTAAACTCTGGGAATGTGCTACTCTCCAGTGTATGGAGCTTATACCAGATATTAGGCATTCGGACTGTGCAAATCGCAGCAGAACTTAGAATGCAGTGCAAGGAATTCTATGCAGGGAGTGAATTACAGGTACAGAGAAGAACCCCTAACTACATTTAACTTGGAACTCAGGGAACCAGTTGAGGAAGGTGCTTCAGGCTTAACTGTTAAGTCCTGCAAGAGGAATGAGATTTATCTGCGGCGGCAGATTCAAGAATATTTGCACACACAATGGATAGACTAGATTTAAGATGCAAAGCAAAGTGCAGTGATATAGTAAGCTAATCAGAGTCTACAGTCTTAGAGACCAAGACAAAAAGATTCAGGCTCTGAGGCCACAATGGTTATCCATGAGATGGAAACAGAGCAATAAAGGAAAACTTGGAGCAGTTCTAGATGAATTCGTTTTGGTATGAACGACAACAAGGCATTGACTTGGTCATCTGAGTAGAAGTTGGTGACACATTAAATATGGGACACTTTTTGAACTGATTCTAACTTAGCATGCAAACTGAGGTGTCAGAATAGCAACAGTTCAGGAGCCCTGCATTTCCCCTGACATGTGTCCCAGGATGGATGTTGTGACCAGGGTACCATCCACAGGGCTGCCATAGTTTGTTTCCCAGTTGTTTATATGGATGTACCTGCCACACAAAAGGTGCTTCACACTCTCCACAGGAAACAGCTCCATGACCCTGGAAATAAATATGAAATGGGTGAGCTCCTCGAAGCCACAGAACCAGATTGAGTTTGACTTGAAATATGGGAACGCATATATTCGTCTTGGGGGAAACCCAGGGCAAATTGTTGAGTTTGAGGCTTCTTAGTAAAAGAAATAAGAGACCTCAACCAAAATTTTTGGAAAACAAAGTAAACTATCTCTGGATAACAAGCCATATATATTCACATACAGGTCTATAAAATGTTCTGACTATAACATTTTATTCATTTTCCCCACATTTAACAGAGTCAGTCTCACCCCTCCCACTACCCACAGCTTCCTGCTACATTAACAGCTGGAAAAAATAATGCTTGGAAGCTGAAATGTTTCTGATCAAACTAAGGTTGCCATTCATGGAAGAAGATCATAATCTACTTTTTTGTAGTGACATAGTAAGTCTTTGTTGAGACAAAGGGTAATTTTTGTCACTGATTCAAAACAGTACCACTGATCACTTATAATTTTAAATTTTGATTCCCTCCCCCGCCATGGTTTGAAGGAAATAATAGATTGAAATACCAAGTGATTCATCATATCCAGTCACAAAAATAAGCCATGGTCTACACAGAAATTATCTTCATTCTCATAACTATTCTGTGAGGACCATTTTGATGTTTACATAATTTGCATATGTAAACTTTCTTTGTAAATATTTGCCCCTTCTGATTGAAGAATGATGCCAGGCTCTTTCTAACTCTCCTAAAAGCAGTCATTTTCTAGGTAGACAGGTACCATTCCTGGGGTTTATATGCATCTTAATCCTGACAAGACTTAGATATTCCTTTGGTATTCTGGATAAGTAAATGAAGTTTATAGAGACTTGAACTCCGGTCACACAGCTAGCAAGAAGAAACACCAAGAAGCAAACCCATGTGTGTCTCATTCCAAAGCCCTGCTTTCTATCCATATTATTGGCCACACGGAGTTTGTGGCTTCCTGAGATGGGTGTACAAATTCTCAGATTAACAGATCTATTATCTACATATGTGTAACTAATTAAGACTGGCGTAGTTCTATAAACACAGTTCAGTGGTCAAACACATAGCACCCATGCACAAGGCCCTGTATTCAACCCTTAGCAGATAAAAGGGGGGGAAATACCACTAACTAACGTAGGAGTCGCATGGCTGTAAACAAGTTTCTACCTAAAACGTTCTTGCCAAACAAGTGTGATAAGAACCCCCAGTGTCTACGTAAATGTCATGATAACCCCCTATAATTCTAGCATTCGGAACATCAGACTTAGGACCCCCAGAGCAATCTGACAAGGTACATTATCTATATCAAAAGGTGAGACCCTACATTGATGACGAGAGTGGGCACTCATCAAGGAAGACTCCCAATGTGAGCCTCTGGTTGCCACAGACCTACATACACACAAAAAATTAAAACAGATGCCAGGCGTGGTGGCACATGCTTATAATTTTAGTACTCAGCGAACAGAGGCAGGAGGATCAAGAAGACAGGCCTACATAGTGAGTTTGAGACCAACGTGAGCTACAGAAGACCATGTCTATGAAAGAACACAAAACACAACAAATGTTCCAAGCACTTATATTCACGTATGTATTTTCCATTTTAGTAAATAATACTGTATGACCAGATTTCTTTCCAATAGATTGCTTTTTTCAACTGTGGAAGTGCTATATTTAGAGGTTTAGTTGACTCCCTCTACACACAATACTCTTCAAAGTCATCCCAATCATGTGAGACAGTGAAATATAAAACAAAGCACTGGACTTACAATGATGGCTTTAGCCTTAGTCCTGAAACTCTGACTTTTAAAAAAGGCAGCATATGCTTGGGCAGACAAAATGGCAGCAGAGTGTCTAACTCTGTGAAGGGGGATGCTAAGCTCTCTGCTCACATTATCATTTTCAGACTTCCTAAGTCCCAGCGAGAAAGTCATCATCCCCTACTCTCTCAAGAACCAAGTTCTGTATTTCTATAAAGCCACCTAGTCAATTACAAATAGCTCTAGACTTTCTTGCTAGAAATTCTGATTCACTCTGCCTACAGGGCATGCGCCCATGAAACTCTGTATCATAGCAGGCTCTTCAGAATGTTTTACGAGGTTCGGGAATGTCCTGAAGACGCTGTTGAAAACTCTGGGTAGCAGAATGTCCATTTTATACCTGCCATGTGCTAGCAACACTACAATAGTCCAATTCATTGGCATCTATACTTTAAGAAATAATGGATTTAGTATTCTCTCAAAATTATAGTGTTTTTTCCAAATGTCACCTTATGCTCCACACATATTTTCAAAAAGGAATGTTAAGGTTTTAAAGGAGGACTAAACAAAATTGAAAATGTAATTTTATCCAGATACCAAAAAAAAAAAAAAAAAGAAAGAAAGAAAGAAAAAAGAAAAAAGAAAGAAAAGGCATACACACAATCTCTTGCCTTATGACTTATTCTACCAGTTGAGCTGTGGAGATAATTTACTATTCTAGAACACAGTTATTCTTCGACTTTGAAATAACTGCCATTTTATTTCACTCACATAGTCTTCTGTCTGCCCTCGTAGCCAGGAGCCGTTTCTCATTCCATTCATTTGCATCCTAAATTACAGGCTTTGATACCACCGCCACAACCTATGTTTTAACTTGGAAATATATTGAAGCTAACTCTCTAGGATGCCTGGTCTAGTTCGTGATTCAGTCTGACTGCAGTGTGGTTTGTCAACAGAGCCTCCACCTACAGAAAGCTGTTCTGTGCTTATACAGAGAGACTCTCAGAGCTCAGGTCTCCAACTCATGTGGCAAGCGCTTCTGCAAAGCTGCCTTGACACTCTATCTATTCTGGTCACAAAGATATTCTATGATCTTGACATTGAACTTTATTCCCATGCCTAATTTTTAAAAACCTAACCGTAAATTAAAAGGGGGCATTAAAAAAAAATCCCCTGTAGGTAGGTTGAAAAACAAATTTCTCAATGGACTAGACATCGTTCGCTCATGGCTCATAGCCGCTGGCTCATTTTCAGTACAGCCAGACAGGAAATCCCGCTCCCTCCAAGCCATTGCTGTCATGCAGTATCTCAGCTCCTGCCCAAGATGTACTTGTGCCTGACTGGTCCCCACCTAGCTACAGGCATATAGCCCTAATTTCCACAATATACTGAGTTTCTTGCATTTTCCTTCCTGCCCTTCAGCTACCCAAACACGTGAATCAATACCCAGCAGGATTAAAGAAACTGCCGCAAAACCTTCGACCCACAACTTGTCCTGCCTACAAGATGTGCAGGGATGAAGACAGGGCAAAGACTGAGGGGATGGTCAGGAAAGGACTGACCCAGCTTGAGGCTCATGCCATGAGCGAGCCCACCCCTGACACTTTTCATGATATCCTGCTATATTTGTAGACAAGAGCCTAGCACAACTGTTCTCTGAGAGGCTTCACCCAGCAACTGATAGAAACTGATGCTGAGACCACAGCCAACATTAAACAGAGTCTAATTTGGGAGTCTTCTGGAAGAGGAGGGAGAAGGATTGAAGGAGCCGGGGGGGGGGGGAAGTCAAGGACACCACCAGAAAATATACAGAACCAATTAACTTCGACCCATAGGGTCTCACAGCATCGGAACCACCAACCAGGGAGCATGCATGAGACAGACCTAGGTCCTGGACACATATGTAACAGATGTGCAGTTTGGTCTTCATGTGGACTCCAAACAGTAGGAACAGGTGCTGTTGCCTGCCTTTGATCTCCTTTCCTAATCCCGCCTCAACTGTAGAAGTTGCATCCAGTCCCACTGCAATTGCTATGGCAAGGTGGGTTGACATCCATGAGAGGTAAGGACAAAGGAAGCAGGCATGGAGTTAGGCACAGGGAGAGTGGAGAATTGGGAGGAGAGAAGGGGAACATCTGTGTTCAAGATGCTAATTAATTAATGGAAATTATCCCAGATCCTGTTCAGGAGGGTAAAGATTAAGAGACAGGAATATCATGCTCCTACCTGAAAAGAGTACAGCCTAGTGGTCAGAGTGGTGGTGTAGCATTGACGTATCTGTCACTGTGAATAAGGATCACAGAAACTTAAAAAAAAAAAAAAAAAAAAAAAAAAAAAGCAAGAGTGTACATGAGCAGTGACTTCAAAAAAGAGAATCTGTAGTAGTTGGTGATACATGGTGGAAGGAGGCCAGAGGGGGAAGCTGAGAGATTGCATCTCCATCCCCACACAGGAAGCAAAGTGATTGGAAAGTGAAGAGAAGCTGTAAACTCGAGGTTCTCACCTGTGACTAGAACAACCTTTTCATAGGGGCTGGCTAAAACCACCAGAAGATCAGATATCTGCATTATGATTCCTAACAGTCGTAAAATTACAGTTAGGAAAACAATGTTATACTGGGGGGCCCACCACCTCACAGGTAACTATATATTAAAGGCTCACTGCATTAGACAAGTTGAGAAACACTGCTGAGACCCTCAAAGCCCAATCCTAGTGATGTACATCCTCTGCATCTCCCCATCATCTTCTTAAAAAGTACTACCACCTCAGAATAAAGAGCTCAAACACATTAGCCTATGGGAGTGGACAGACATTTTTCATTAAAACCTCTACATCAGGTAAATTAGGAAGCTGCTCTGGGAAGTCCCTCTTCATATCAGGTATTCCACTCAAAGTCAGTAGACTAGCCCCACCCTCAAACTTCCTCAAATGTTTCAGTTTTCAGTTTAGATGACATATAAAAATTGGCTTGGATATAAGTGAAATGGACTATTATTTTGTTGGTGGCATGATTACATTTGTCATCTTGTCACAGTCTAGAATCCTCACCGGTGAAGATAAAGTAAATAAAGAATAACATGTTTAAATTAGGTCGGCTTGAAGGCTCGCCTGTTAAATTTCTTTCTAAGTCATTTTAATTGAAGTGGGAAGCCCCTGAATGTGCGTACTACCATTCCTGTACTTGGGTCTCAGGTTGTAGTCCTGGACTTCAGAACAACAGAAACGATGATCTAAACAGTAGGCCTGTGTGTGCTTACCGTCTCTCTCCTCCAGACTGTGGCTGTGACTGGCTGCTTCAAATGCCTGCTCTGACTTCTCCACATTGATGGGCTGTAACCTTATTTGGATACCAAACCAAATAAACCCTTTCTCAATTAAAGCTATTTTGCCACAGCAACAGAAAACAAAACCACAACAGGTTGACTCTAGAAAATCTTTTCCACTGGGTTCCATGGTAGAACAGATTCATTCACCCTCTGGGAGTCTACTTTGTTACCTTTGAGAATAAAATTAAACAATAACAATAATGAAACCCAATCTCCTGTAGATGGATTGAGGAATAGATCTCTAAATAGACTGGATCAATCTGCTACATCCTTTGCTCAAGGCTCCCAGTTCTTAACTAGTTTTCAGTAAAGCCAAACAGGAAATTTAGCTCCTTATATAGCTGTGCTTTATGGGGTTCTTGCTGTCATGTGCCATGTGTGAGTTCCTGCTTGTGCCTGACTGGACCCCACCTAACTACAGACATTTCATGATTCTAACCCACCAGTGTTGCCACCTACGCCCTGCCTATCTCTGACAGCTCTTGTCTCCTACTCTGACATAAAACAAATATATGTAAAAAAAAATTTTTTAAGTTTCAGGTAGTTAGAAGCTACAGCATTATAGCTCATGCAAGGCTTGGCTTCTAGCAAGCTGAAGAACTGATGGGAAGTAGAGAGCAAGTTGACTGGAGATTGTTGGGAGAACACAGCATCATGGTGAGTGTCATGGATGCAGAAAGTGAACCACGTCTTTGTATTCTGACCTCTATCTGGAAAATAGGAAGTGAAGACAATCTGAGGACTTAAATATGCTGAACATAAGAAAAGTTGCTGATGCGCGGCAAGCACATGGATAGCAGATCCCTCTGAACTGAAACATTCCCTCCAGGAGGGAGACGAGAGGCTCACCAGACACAGAACTAAACAAACTGCATGTGTCTGAGAAAGCTGAGACATGCAATATTCTCCAAGCATCTCCATACCAAAATCCACCAAAGCATCAGCAACTACTAGAGAAGGAAACTAAGCAGCCAAGCTGCAGAGAGGAGATACTCAGACCTGATGAGCTGCCTGAAAGGTATACAGATCTCTAGGGACGTAGCTTTTGTGAGTGGTCACCCATCTTGGGTGGGGTTTCCAAGGATGCACCTGCTTTTGAGTTATTCTTACTCCTACAAGTGTCTTTCATATTTATTAATAACCCCAACATAGACTTTCTGGTTCACCAAATCAGATTTTCATGCAGATGTTATTTTGGGATGTGTAGATTCCCTTTTTGTTGGTACATAGGCACATATTATGTCTTCCCAGGAAAACCCTCCCACAGTACCTCAACACAGTAGTTAGGTCATAATATTTTCTGTGCATATTTCTTCCCAGCTTCTTACCTTAGGGGCCTGGCATCCATCTTGGTGGCTTGGTATCTGCTTGGTGTTTTACACAAAAGTAAACACAGTGTTAAGAAATAATTTTAGTCAGGAAATGCCTAGCAAGGCTTGCAATGGTCCCAGTCTTCTGAGAACAAAATGGCAGACTAAGTACTCAAATGTCAGTGTGGCCTTGGTTGGTGACTCCATTGTGCAGTTCACAAAGCTTACTTAGCAGAGATCAAGCCTAGGGATAAAGTTTTATTCAAAGAAGGTGTATCCTTCTGACACATTTTTGGTGCCTATTATTAATAGTTCTCTGTCTTTTAAAGGGAGGAAAACAGGAATCTATTGTCACCTGTGCTATATCAGTGACACTTAAATTATCAGTGCATTTTATGGAACATGCATAGAAATACACTGAGCAACATCTCCTGGATCCGTTAGCGTCTGAAATTCTTAGGATACATGATTGACTTTGACTTGAGAAACTTGCAGCCAGCAATTACACTTTTCTTACATATCCTGTTGTCATTCTTTTCTTATTGTGTACGGCAAAGATAATTAGCCAGACTACATATGGAGTTGATCTGGGTGACCCTGTTTAAGCTTTAGATTCTGCATGTCACCCCAGAGTTTGGATGAGAATGGGTTGGACTCTGGCATGGGGTGTCAGTGTTTTGCAAGGTCTGCCCCACCACTCATGAAATTTCAGTGTACTGCCAGCACTGGAAGCTAGGCAAGATGGTTTCAATGACATCCAAAATGTATGCAATCGATTCATTCAGTTTAAAGTCACACTGAAAATTTTTATTATTTGGAATGGCAAGTGTGTGTCCAAGACTCAGAGATAAACCTGGACAGAAGGCTACTTTTAAACATAAAGGGACAATTTCCACCCTTACGTCTACTGGGAATTTTTAGAAGTACTTAAATGAAGTGTAAAAAAAAAATCTATATCTATTCCTCCCCCAAGCCCTAATACATAAAGGCATGCATTACCACGTACAAGGATATGCACTGTAGCCACAGCTTACATGCCTCGAAGTAATACTGTATTGATTTATAGTTTGCACAAATTGCAATAAATGGCATTTTCTGTTATGTGGTGGGTAATAGATTGTTCTGGAGTGAATACAAGTCCATAATTCATTCAAGGGCTATGCTGATGCTATAAACTAAAGCTCAAACCTAAGCAGTTAATCTATGGCAGTTGAAGGCTGAGAATGAATTTCAGGATGGTGTTCAATTTGGTTACTATTATTTTAGTTGAAGCTTAATTAACTTGACATGTGTAAGAAGTAAAAGAGGTGTTTTCAGGAACATTTGCCCTTTCTTCCACCTTTCTAATATCTTTTTCTTCTCTCCCTGGCTTGCCTCAGAATGGTCAATTTCTACTTCAGTAGCAGTCTGGGAACAAAATGGTCAATTTCTACTTCAGTAGCAGTCTGGGCTGTTTCAGAGACTGCTGGCTCTGTGTCATTTCTACCGTCGAGTCTGGACATGACTGTATTTGCCACATCTCATCAAACCATGCATCTATCAGAAGTGCAGAGGCATAGCTGCCTAAACTTACGATTCCTGGGGAAAGAGTAAAACATTCTGAAAGATTCCATATCCCTCACCGTCAAAAGTATCCCCTTGCCTCTGTCCATCTTCCTTGGTTTCCTGAGTCAAAGGCAGATTTTCAATCCCCTGAGGGGGAAAATGTGCTGATCTTCCCAGAAACAAAGATGAGTAAATTCAAACCAAAAAGGACTACTATGGGAACAATAGTTTTATCTACTCAGCAGTCAGAAGCCAAAGTGAAGCTCTTCGTAGTAGATGATTTTTGGAGTGGAAGATAAGAGGCAGAATCTCACCCAATGTGGGAATTATCTGGCTTGGTTGATTTTCAGTGACTTTTCTAACTTTTCCTCCTGAAGACATAACCAGCAAGTGGGTGGTGTCAGCCAATTAGCATGAAGCTATGAGCAATTGGGTGGTGTCGGCCATTAAGCACGAAGAATGAAGAACTTTATGAGTTAGCTTTGTAAAAAGGACAAAATGTAATCAAGACTAAGTATAGGATAAAAAAATCCTTGATGTACTAGTCTTGCTTTTGAATTCCTCAAATGGATGAAAAATTAAGCTATATCCTTGAAGAAATGATGAGAGAGTCAACTCAACAAAAAGAGTTCATGGTTATAAACATGGATTTATAAACCTTACAGAGCTCTGAGTGACAGAAAGCAGAAAATGGCAAAAATAAAACTGAGAAATGGTGAGACCCACAACTTGATCTGGGAGCACAATAATGCCTCTGCTTCAGAGACAAAGGACCAGTAAGGAAGTGGAGCCAAACTGCCCTAACTGTGGACAGAGTGATACCAAACTGAATCTATTCTTGTTTCAAATCACGTGGAACATTCATCCAGACCAATAATACCCTTGGCTGCAAAACGAAGTCATGCACTTATCAATAACATAAACTGTATCTTTCAACATGAGTGAATCAAATGATAGCTTAATTGCTGAAATCTAGCAGGACATTTACATGTCTGAAATGTTTAAAAGCTGAACAAAAATGGAGTTACAACCTGTCAGAGTTTGCTTTAAATCCCTGGAGTGGTGCTTAAGAAACTTTTCTGGAATGGGATGAGAAGCTAGGGAGAAAGATGGTAAATAAGCAATGCATGCTTGCACTGTAAGACTGAGAGCAACAAAGGAGTATTCAGAAAGTAAAACCAAGCAACATGTTAGGACCATTAAAAATATAAAACTGGCAAAGAAAATAATAGAGTCTAAGGTTATTAGAAAGATCAGTAAGACATAAGTCCATACCAAGTTGAACAGGTTATAAACAGAGTGAAAGAAAGTGTGAAGGGTCAGCACGGTCAAAGAGACATCACTAGAGACACAGTGGCCATTGTGGTGGAACATCATGATAACACTATGTATTATACGTGTTTTAACCTCTATGAAAGGAACTAATTTCCCAATTCCACAAATAAGCAGAGCTCATCCAAGATAATAAACAACATAAATCATCCCATAGGGGAAATACAGTATTTTTTTAAATCATCAAGAATGAGATTTGCAGGTCCAGATGGTTTTTCTAGTGAAGTGCCCCATGTTCAGTCTCATACTGAGAGAGCAGATTGTGTCATTTAATAGAAGGAATGGTTTCCAATACATTTTTGTAGGACTAGCACTCTGATAGGAAAACCAAAGGAAAAGGTAAAAAGAAATCGATGACCTAAATTTGACATCCACTCATGAGCTAAAGGAGAAACCTCAGCATATACAAACATAAAAATTTTCATCAGACTCATAAAGCATCACTAGCAAGTCTATAGCTAATGTCATATTTAATAAACTAAGATGCAAAATGCTTTTCTACTCAGAACAGAAATAAAATAAGGGTTTTGAGTCTAACCACTTCTATAGTCATCTTACTGAAGAGCTTACCCATAAGGTGATTGCTAAAAGAACAAAAAGGATTTTGATATTGGATGGAAGGATTTAAAATTGCTCTGACCCAATGATGAAATGCAGACTAACTCTTCCTATTCAAATACTTTTTATTTTTTAAAATTTGTATAAATATAAAAATCCCAATGAACATATTTTTAAATCTCCTGAGTCAAATAAGTGAGCATATCAATATCCCAGAGGACAGATCAATACTCGATTATTTTATTTCTTTAGATTGTCAATATAAAACAAGAAAGCAAATTGCTTAAATAGCATTTATAATAAACAATTACAAAAATGAAATACAAATAAATCTTATCAAACATTAAAGGGAATTTAGGAATAGATTTTGTAAAGCACCAGAGGTTTCCCCCTTCTTCAAAGTTGAAGATGCTGATCAAAGCCAGAAAACAATAAATAGAGATGTCAGGCTCATGGATTGGGAGGTTGGACATAGTAAAGAATGGGGCAAGTTGTATTATAGAATGAGCTGAATTCTAATTAAGTCCTGGCAAAATTTTGTTTGTTACTTATAGATTCTTTTTTTTCTGTGTGGAAAGTAAAAAAAAAAAAAAAAAAAAAAGACCAATATGAGGAGAATGATGGCTTAGAGAAGGGCACTTGTCATGCCTGAAAACTAGGGTTCAAGTCCCCGGGATCCACATAGTAGAAACAGAAATCTGATTCCCAAAATTGTCTCCTGACCTCCACATGTGTGCAATGGCATGCATTCTTGCACACAAAACCAACAAATAAATAAATGTAGAGCTGTTCTTTGAATGTTTTATTAAAACGTTTAATTAAAATATAAGTATATCCCTTCTTCTCCCAGGAACCCTCCCTTTAACTGTCCTTATGCACCCCTGCTTATTTCTTCTAAAATTGATGGGTCCATTTTAATTATCTCACTACATTATATACTTTCACTATGCATAAATACACAAACAATAATATTTATAAACTACAAATACAACCTGCTAAGCCCATTTGGTATGACTTGTATTACTTCACGACTAGTCCCTTTGTACAAGATAAGAATCATCAAGATTCCCCTCTCTCAGCAGCCATCGGTCACCTGTAGTTCTTTGTCTAGTGATGGGACCCTGTGAAATCCCCACCTTCTGAGTTAGTGAGTCCATTAATATTATCCTCATTTTGGGTCATCTCTAGGCAACCATATTGTTTGACCATATAAACCCTTCACAGAATTCTTCTCAGAACTCTTTCCCATCCCCTACCATTCTGTGTCCTTTCTATTCTTCGGCATTAAGAATTTGTGCTGCCAAAAAAGAAAAAAAAATTTTTTTTGATGGTATGCCACAGTCTCCTGGAGCACAGTTCCCTTAGAAAAACCTGACCCTCCCTCTGCAATAACTAACAATACTTTCTTGGTTAGAGGTGGGACCTCATCCTCAAGTTCTCTCTCCATGCTGGGATTTTCGTTGGTGTGAGACTGCACGGGCTTTGTTCATTTTCTCAGGACCTCTGTAAGTTCTTCTGTGCAGCTGCCCTCTGTTTCCGCAAGACAGTTTCCTTGTTGTCAGCCTCTAGTTCCTATATCTTTTCTGCCCCATCTCCTGATTCCTGGGCCTAGGCAGAGGAGACATGGAGTATGTTTCAGTAAGGCTGAACAGTCTGTGGCCTCCTACTCTCTGTACCCTTGGCCAGGTATGGATCTCCGGGTTAGTCACCATCTACTGCAACGAGAAGCTTCCCCGATGAGGACTGAGTGTGCATCAATCTATGCATATGACAATAAGTGACTAGAAGTCTGTTTAATAGTATGTCCATTTAGAAAAATAATAGATTCTCCCCTGGGGATGATGCTGAGTCTATCTATCCACAATGCCAGGCATGGGTTTTATCCTGTGAGGTGAGACTTTAATCCATCAGAAAGTGACTGGCTACTCCCATTGAGTTAGACTAAAACTCCTCCTTTATGATTTCACAGTCCTAAAGAGTGGTAATCCCTGAGCCTCTTGTGATGAGTCAGATCTAAGACTGAGTCAATGTATGAAGTATTTCCCTTTGGGCAATTAAAGACATGAGAGAAGAATGGAAAATAACACAGACGAACAACTTTGATGTACGTGATTCGGTTTCAGGAGAATGGAACCTGAGTAGATTTCTATAGGAAAATAAGTGGAACAGGTGGATAACCAACAGAAGGAAGGGGAGGTGCTAAACACTTAAATCTGACAGTTCCAATGTTCAATGATTTGAAAAATATCTGGCGGCATTAGTCGCCACCAAGAAAATGCAAATCGGAATCACAAGGTGATACCACTATACAGTCATAGAATATCTGTCCAAGTCAGAATTCAAATGTTGGCAGACATGCATCGTCAGAATGCTTATCCCTTCACAAGGGGAGGCATCTAAATGTTCCCACACTAGAAGCTCATTTGGCATCATCACCTGCAGCTGAAGTACTCACACCCTGTGACTCAGCCATCTCCCTCTGAGAATATGGCTGTGTGATACCAAAATACATGTACTAGAAATTTTCCATACGGCTCTTCCCATAAGCACCCTGTACCCATTTCCCATCGATGGTACAACGTGATCGTCCTGGCTGAAAGCAACACAGATAATTTTCATCCAGGTTTTAGGTCTTCATTTCGAACCGTGTCTGGTAAGGTAAAAAAAATTATGAATCAATGGGATTTCTGTCCCTTCGGAGAAGCCACAGGCAGATCTGTTCCCTTGCCATTCCTGACGCTGCACGGTGCTATCGGCCATCCTTGCATTGGCACCTTTCTCCATCTTGAAGGCACATCACACGAGCCTGCTGTTTCCATCACATCTCTTCCCAGACCTTGGCTTCCTCAGCTTCCACTCATGGAGATTTATGGGGCTGGGGAATGCGGCAAATGTCCCCATTTAAAGACCCTCAGTAAAAGTCTTTTGCCTCCTTAGGCAACACATGAGGACATCTTTGGAGAGTTCTCATTCAGGAAACTTCAAGATCTCACAAGAACAAAGAGATGAATGAGAAATTACCAACTGTAAGCAACATTATGAGTGAATTTCATTCATTCATTCATTCATTCATTCATTCATTCATTCATAGGATACCTAACAGTAGTAAAAATAAACAACCTTAATTCTTCACAATATCTTAAAAGAATTCCACACCCTAGAATACTCTAGGGCAATGAGCAAACTCTAATTACAAGCAAATTATGACTTAATATTATAAGCAAAAGGCTGAGTGGAAGAAATAAGACTGAATACAAGAAAAGGCAAAAATGATCTAATGATAAAAGTAAGATACTTTTGTTCCCAAGTAAGACATCATCCCTAGGTAGGAGCATGGGCGCACTTCTAAGGAGGAGATACATTCTACTTTATGTCTTGGGGGAGCCGATTTACAGATATTGAGGAAAATTTTCCTCTCAGGCATACCTACGTGTTGTATAGTTCCTATCGGTGAAACTCATAACAGCTTTGTTCTAAATAAAAGTTCTAAAGAACGAGATGCCCTGGGTATATAAATGTATTTAGTGCCATGAAAAAAAAATGTACCCTAGACTAAAATAAGATAAACCTATTGTTAGAATTGTCTAATTTCTTCTGTCGCCTGTTCTATGTTGTTTAGCCACTTGGCCCTCAGTCTCAGTCTCTGAAGGAAGTGGGATAATAATATCCTGGCTCTACCCCACTGTTGTGTGTAACATGGGTAAAGACTCACGGAACACGAAGGGTGTATAGACGCCCGCTCTCTGCTTCGTGTTTAAATCTGGGCTCCAGCAGAGCAAACACAACTCAACAGAAGAGAAACAATGATCTCAGAAGCTGTACTTCGTCCTCCTTCCCAGTGCCATGTTTAAAAACATGTGCCAAGCATTATAAAGTCGCTCCACACCCTGTAATACTGGTGAAGAAGTGGTTCTTTGTTCCTTTCTGAACACTGCTTGGTTCTTCATAAAACTGCCAGTTTCATTGAGAAAATCCTTTTTACAAAGGTGAACAGCTTCAGATTGTGAGAGCCATGATCACCAAGGAAAAAGGCAAGTACAAGGTGAAAGCTAGACTTCCCACAAAGCAAACACAGCCTGCAGCACATTGTCTACCTTACAGCCACAAGGTATGGCTCAAGGTCAAGGTCAAACCAAGTCAGACTTCCATTCAGTCTCCATCACCCTCAGTAAAGTATAAGGAAGAACAGTGAACAAATGTATACATATATACATTATATATATATATATATATATATATATATATATATATATATATATACACACACACGTATGTATGTGTATATATGTATGTATGTATATGTATACATACATACATATATATATATATATATATATATATATATATATATGTACTGGTGCAGAACATATACCTGGCATGTGCAATACAGGACCTTGGCACATATGAGAGCAGGACTGAGTCTTGGAACTGCAAAACCCATTGAAAGCATACTGGATTCATGAGTGTACAGCGCTCATGTCAAGGTCACTGAGCCCCACACTATTTTACAGTCATTTCCCAAGACTTTATATGTCATGTTGCAATTGCCCATTCTCTACTGGAGCCTTCCATTTGTGCTGTTTGACTCTTAATTTGATTATTTCTTGCACTCATTTTTTATGACCAGTGATAATATTTCAATGTCAAATAAGTGTGTGCATGTATGTGTGCGTGTGTGTGTGTATGTGTGTAATTATGTGTGAGTGTATGTGTATGTAACTATGTGTGTGTAAGTGTGTGTGTGTAACTATGTGTGTGAATATGTGTGTGTATAAGTGTGCATGTATGTGTGTAACTATATGTGTGAGTTTGTATGAATGTATGTGTATCAGTGTGTATGTGTGTGTAACTATGTGTGTGAATATGTGTGTGCATGTGTGTGTGTGAGTAAGTGTGTGTATCTGTGTGAGTGTGTGTGTGTGTGTGTGTGTGTGTGTGTGTGTGTGTGTGTGTGTGTGTGTGTAGGTTCACATGCACCTTTATGTCAATATCTGTGGAAGTCAGAGGTCCATTCCAGGTGTTATTTTTTAGGTCTTGACCACCTCATTTTTGAGACAGGTCCTGGAGTTTGCCAAGGCTAGGCTAGCTGTCCGGATGGCCCCTGATATCCACCTATTCCCACCTCCCCAGTTGTGGGATCACAAACATCTGGTTCTGGGGATCAAACTTGTGTCTCGCTGTTTGCAAAGCAAACACTTAACCAATGAGCCAATGTTGTTTGCATTTTAACCAAGAAGTTGCCTACTCATGTCCTCTTTTCTCTGGCCCATCTCCCAATGACTTAACTTGCCACTTTGTGTGCTGCAGTTCTTTCTCATTAGAGTCAGGGCTTCCTTCTCAATGCGTACTTTAGAAGGGGGTTCCCCTAATTTTTGAGAAATAAGCATCTGCCTGTTGGCCACCTTCTCACGGGTAATTCAAAATTGAATTGTCAATCATCACAAATGGTATCGGATTCCATTTTTAACCTAATGATGTCTCTTTGCTGCCTAAATAACTATCATCAAGAGTATCCATTTGCCTCTGCCTCGTTCTTCTCTTCCAGTAACCTTGCATGTCTATAGCAAATCAAGATTTCTGTTAGGTACTCAATCAGTTGTTTTTCAACCAAATATGAGAAAGAAATGCTGGAAGATCTCCAAGAAATAAATTTTTGCTTTATCATGCTTGAAGCCTAACAGAAATTGCTTCCCAAAAGCCCAAGTGGTCATCTCACCTTGTAGGTACAAAACAGTAACTGAAAAGCTGTGAGTGGCAGCCAGCCCACAAGGATGTGTTTGTCACATTGCTGTGGTGGTGGCTCTGTTTTCTACACCTCCTCTTAGAATTTAAAAAAAAAAAAATCGACATTTTCAAAATGCGAGCTGTTCTTTTTACAATGCCCAAACTCAACAGAATTGTATTGGAAAGATAAATCACTATCTCGGGCATGCATTTAAGTCTAAAAATAAAACAGAGGCGGCGTCTCTCCAAGCAGAGACACTCCGGTCTGTGAGAAGGATGGAAATCCGTGTGTGAAGAGACAGTGTGTTAGCAATCACTTTGTTTGTGGGCAGGGCCGATTACTGACAGAATCAGTCTTGCCAAAATTGGATTTGAACCCAGGCAGTTTAGATCCAAGCTCCGGCTGCCTCTCAGGCAAATGACAACAGACCAGATGATTTTTGCAAACTGCCTGGAGGAACTGGACGCAAGCTGCTCTTTCCAGAGATTTAGCAATCACAGGAAGAGGGAGATAGGGATGTTGCACAAAAGAACACGCAGGCCAAGGAAAAGTATTTTTAGGGAAGGAGATTTTTGAGACCAATTTTAGCATTATGGGAAAAAGCTAAGCGAAGAGTAGAGATTAAAGATACGAGGAATGGGGGGTGTCAGGGGGAGGAAAGTCCCCTTGCCCTGCCAGAGGGTTGTAATGCATTCAATCCCAAAGATGGGGAGAGAGACTCAACTTTTAAAGGCTGATGAGATTCTGAAACAAGGACAAGGAACAAGCAGAGCATGGGTGAAGATAAAAATAAATTTTGAATCAGAGCAAAGAGAGGTTGGAAGTTCACCGTATATGGCTTCAAGGATCGCTGTGAAATAGGAGGTAATTTCATCGGTTGAGAAGAGGGAAGCAGAGGGCTTGGCTGAACCATGTGAAAACACCTTAGAACACCTGTTCTCAGGGCCAAGATAGGAAGGTAGAAGGAAGAGCGAGGCTGCCTGAAATATACATGGGGCTGTAATTTAGGGCCAATCTCACTAGATTTCCCAGAGCAGGGCCCTGAGAAAAGGGGGGCTTGGGATTTGACACTATATTCTCCTCCGTAATTACTGCTTGATACAGGGAGTTTATTAAAGCTCTCTTGCTTCATTTCCCCTATAAAACAAGTTAATAATCCTTGCCCCCTTCCTATCCCATAGGACTTTAACGAGCATTAATTAATGTCTTCAAAGTGTCCCAAGTGCCTTGGGAAAGCAATCTGTAAGGGCTTTCTTTCATCACATTTATTATTCTTGCAATTGCATTTCCCCACCCTCTGTGGAGAGGGGAGAAGGAACTGAAACACTCTTGTCATCTTCCTTCTTTGATTCCAAAGCGACCCTGCTAAGCCTACCTGAACTAGCCATCAGAAAATGGTAAGACGCATCAGATGCATACAGAATGTTCTTCAGGGGTCGTCACGCCAGAAAGGAAAATCGTCAAAAGTTTAGCCACAAGCTCAGGTTGTGGTCTTTTGTTTGTTTGCTTGCTTGTCTTTCGTTTTGTTTTAGAATTTGTTGTGTCCGATGTAAAAAAAATATGAAGCAAAGCTTTTCCAAATGGCCTTTTACCAAAGACCTGGTAGGAAAATCTAGGGCTTGTATGGGAGAAAAAAATCACAAGCCACTAACAGTGAATACTTGTGACCTAATATGACAGTTACTGGATTACATTTCTTTTAACTTCATTTTATGAACCTATCCTAAATCCTTATTTTCTTTCTTGTGGCTATTCACAAATCTGTTGTTTGTAGGGTCTGTAGCTCAAGACAGTGGACCCAACATCCACCTAGATCTGCATGAACTCTTTTCATAATCTAAGAGGCTGTGGTTCCCTTATTTCGATGTCCTTAAGACTGGACAAATATGGCTAAAAGCCTATACTTTTATACTCTCTGCACTTCTGATACCAACATTGCTTCCTTGCGATGGGATAGAAAAGCTAAGCAGAGACATTCGGTACTGAGCATTTTCTGACCCTGAGAGGAATGGCTTCTTTCAAAATCTAATTAGCCCATGGGTATCCTAGACCATGATGAAATGCTTGTTCTAAGCCATCAGAATCCCACTGAGGGGATGATGCTACTTTTTATAAATTCATTTCTGATAAGAAAGCAGCTGCTCGCTCTAAGATACTCTCGCTCCGATTACACGGGGATGAAAGCTCTCACTTTCCATAACATTTTGCCAAAGTTGTCTTCTTCCAGTTTGGCTTGAAGACATGACGTGAGATAGTTGATGTTTGTGATACGGAGTGGAAATCCACAGCTGGCTGTTTCTGCAGGCTGTATAAGCCAGGCTGCTTGCTAGTTCACTGTTTGATGTTACCCCGGGACCCCATAACACAGCAAAGCTATAGTTAGCTGGCTGCAGAAGTCAGATGGGCACAGTGGATCCTAGTACAGTAAAACAAACGGATTTCTTGACGCTGAAGTCACAGAATAATACCGAAGTCCCAGGCCACGTAATTAACAGGACAATGGTTTAGGTTTCTCAGAGTCAAGCTGGTCTTGAAGCCCCAAAACGATGTGGAGAGACCTCAACAATCTTTGTGGCCATTCTACATCTAGGAGGTTCTGTAAGATTGTGTATGTGACTCTGTGGCCTGTTCAAAATTACTCTTACAACTCCTCAAATTTGTATTATCTAAAACTATCAAAACCCCAGTGTTCTTTGTGAGTGTGTGTGTGTGTGTGCGTGCATGTGTGTGTGTGCATGTGTGTGTGTGTGTGTGTGTGTGTGTGTTTCACTTGAGTCTTTATGTCATTTGTCTAATATTAGGACCACAGACACTTTTACCCTGATGGAAATCACATTCAATGCTTTCCCAAAAGACTTCACAAAATAATACTGTCATCTGTGTTCAAGAACTTAGTCCCAAGATAATGAGACAGCAGAGGTGAGACTGACATCTGAGAGGTCAGAGAGATACAACAGGAGAACCTGACGCAAGCAATCTCAGCATCAGAGTGCAGACAGCTCCCAGGCAAAGATGTCCCAATCTCCAACTGCAGAAACCTGTTTTATTAGGACGATGAGATCTTCCATCTCACGAGACACCTTAGAACTTTGCCTAGTTCTCAGAAAGAAAAACTTCCATGCCTCCTGCCTTTATATTCAGTCAGGTCTTTGTGATTGAATGGCCAATAGGACACTTTGGATGTGATGCTAAATGATTTCTGAGTCTATGCCACCAAGGCTTCCATGTTGACTGTGTCCTTAGAGTATGGTCATCCTGAGGAAGTCCGAGAGCCAGGTTACCTGTCATATCGAACTCCTCCCCGTGTGTCACACATACTTAGTTCTCCCATTTTATTCTCCAAGGACCTGTCTGTCTCCCCATTTTTAACAATGCATGAATTGTGAAATGTTTGATACCTATTATAGGAAGAAATCTTCCTCACCTTGCCGTCAACATTCTATTGTATAAATTAGTCGTAAAAACATACTAAGTTCATTAGAATATATTAAAATTAGGAATATAAGTTTTTCTTTGACAAGAGGTCAGTTCAAGAGAGCCATTTGATTTACGGTATTTTGAGTCCTATAGTAACAAAGAAATCAATACACCGAGAACAGAGAGAGTGGACAGTACTTATTCTTACCACAGAGAGTACTTGCATATGATATATCTCTACATAAAACACCATGCTACACAACATGAATATATACTCACCAGTTAAAACTGATTTACATTTAAATCACTTAGATTCAAAGTCACATGGGTGTGTAAACATACAGTGGCCAAGTTCTTAAGGATGTCATAACTAAGTCGCATCTTTTAAGAAGTACACACTATTGATGTAATATGTGTAATCCAATATACACATTAGCACAGACAATTATTTATTTAGGAATTTTGTTATATGATAAGTGCTAAGAATTTCAACATTTTTTAATACAAGACAGGGGAAATGTTTACCTTCTACCTAATAAAACTATTCTTTTCTTTTTTTTTTTTTTTTTTTTTTTTGTCTTCAAAACAAGATTTATTTTTTTTTAACATGAAAATACATGGAAAATACATTGGTCTCTTATCTGTTACAAATAAGACTCAAATTATTAATCATAACAAGAAGTGTTTCTTGAGATATTTCCATCTACACAAAAGACTAACAGCTTATTATTTTTTTTAAAGATTTTAAACATTTTTTGCTTAAAATTATACATTTTTGTCAGTACTGTTTTTTCAGACATTAAAATAAATTTTACATAAAACCATGTGAATATGTTTTTTAGTCAGTACTTGATTTTTTTCAAGGGCTTGACAGTATGCATTGAAAACGTACTAGTTGCAATAAGCGTAAAGTACATGCAAAACAAAACGCAACATGGAAATAGTCAAAGTCTTCTTGTTTTGTAAAACTATTCTTTTCTTATCCTTAAAATATAGACATTGACATGTGACATGATTGAGTTTTCCTACGTATCACAATGTGGACCTAATTTTCCTGTAATGATCAATTTTTCTGTCAACCTGTCCAAATGCTCTATCCCTTTACTTCTCACATAAAATATTCCATGTTATAAATAGAATACATTCTATATGATATGAGAGTACATAAGTATTCCTCCCATTTTTCAAAACTGTATTGGCTACTTTTACCTATTTAATGCTCCGGATAATTGTAGAGACAATTTCCTTCAAAGGTTGGAATTGTGTTAAACTGCATTAAGCTAGTACACCAATCTAGGGATTATATGGAGAAGATAAAAAGTTCTTGCTTAAGCTCAAAATACGACCCAGGCAGGCAGGGGAGAAAGGCCTGGGATTTTCTTTTCCTTTAGACAGAGAAACTTGATTCTCAGTCTCTCTCAGAAACTTCTTGTACAATAGACAGGTGGCATCTTAACTCCTAGTTAGAGTTCACCCTGGCTCCGAGCAGCCTAGAGGACTAAGTTTTTATCCCCTGCATTTGAGTCTCTGTGTCCTGTGGACTTCAGACTGTCTCCCGGTTGTGAACTCTGCCCCGGCATACCAACCATTACTGTCTTAATGGGAGCAGCTGTGAATGCACAGCAGAAACCTTCAATAAGCTGGGGCCTGCTGAAGATCTCCCATAGAAAGGAGAGGTAGGGCGGATCCTTAGGCTCTGAACAGACTTTCCAGCTACCTCTTCACACTTGTGTTCCCTTGCAGCTGCATGTGATTCTGGCGCACTGCTCAGAAGTCTTGGGACGTACGAGACATTGGAAGGTTAACATTAACTAGAGAGGAACACCTTTAATGGAATCATGGAAACACCATCATCCACTCTGAGGTCAAATGTTTTGATATGTCTGGACAGGGCTCCCTCCTACTAGTGACCCATGATTCCATAAGCAAACCCAATGAATTCATTGGTTCCCCAAGTTAAACTTGAGTGGAAATGTTCTTTTGGTCAAAAGTCACTTGGCTGTATGTGTAAGTGACATTTGTTCAAGTTGGCAGGACAGTCTCTCACCACAAGGCTACCAATAGCCGTCTTTAAAAGGACCTGGTTTCCTGATTGTCCTGCCATACTTACTCTTGTCCTTGAGGATGCTGGACAGCGTGTGGTCTTCAAGCAGATCACCCTCAAGGACATTACTCAGCTAAGCTTTGAGAACAAGCCCCAGGAGAATGCAGAGATGCAGTAGGGTACAAACACAAAGGTCCCAGGATGCTGAACACAGCCAGACTGACCCTGTCATTGTCTCTAAATGTCACGACACAGGAGTGTTGAGTCTGACCTCCAAGAACTTGTGAGCTCTCCATTCCTAGAACTGCTGAGGAAGAAAAAAACATTCTTCATTGTATTTTGTTGCTTTATTATTTCCTTATAAATTTCTAGTTATACACATATTCTATAGATGTTTAAGTTAGTTTGGGCAATGGTTTCATTACATGTATACATGTAATATACATGCATTGTATATATGTAAAAGCAAGTGGTCCCATTCTAAACTTCTACTACAAAATAACTATAAACTGTGAAAGAAAGATGTGCTTAAATAGCATGTGTGTGTGTGTGTGTGTGTGTGTGTGTGTGTGTGTATCAGCATCAGATATATGTACTATAATAATAGTATATCAGCATCAGAACCACTGAACTTCTCCTCACACTCAAAATTAAGCTTGTTAATTCTAGACGAGCATTAGTTGGGCCTCCCGATTTGCTTATTTGTTTTTGAAGCTCTACTAGGGCTCCCCTGACCCAGGGATGGATTTTTGTTTCCAGAAGCCTGGCAAAATTTGCAACAGCTAACCCAGGACCCCCAACCCTCCAGGATGCAGAGCAGGCTGGACAACTGATCACTGCAGACAAGATCTTTTTCTCTTCCCATCTCTTTCCTCTGCTGCCAATTTCCCCTTTGTTCTTTTGCTTTAGTGTCCGGGGATGCTTAATGAACAATACACTTCCCGGCAGCTATAAAGCGCAAAAAAAATATTCAGTTAGGATTATAATCACCATTTCAATTATTTACACATGGTAGAAAATATTACCATTGGGTGCCCCAAGTTATTTATTCTGTTGCTTTCTTCTGTTTCGAAGTGCTAAAATATTATCCCTATTCATTACAAACCAATTGTTTTTAACATGGCTCTTCTCCTCCCCTCCCCCTGTCTGAAACCCAATTTACAGCCTGCTAAAGGCCTCATAAGTTTTTTATGGATTATTTCCTGGGGTCACATTAATCTGGCTCCTTGTTACTTTACACTAATTTCAGTTTGCCACAGTAAAGTAACAAGATTCGATCTCTTGGGAATTAATCTATAGAGACCTCTTAATGAGGCAAAGCCAGAATGGAACGCAACTACTGTATTTAATTTCCTCAAGCACATCAGAGAAGACACAGCTTCCTGCTCATCCCAAGCAGCGTTCCCAGGGATGGGGTCTAGGAAAGAGAAGTGGCCCAGTGACAGGCAGAAAGGAAAACAGGGAGAGAGGTACATCTGGGTGTGGCAACCTTTGACTTCCCCCCCCAAACACCTCTCAACATCCTCACCCTGCATTTGTGACAAATGCCAGAACCCCCATCTATGAGACGTCAGGTAGAGAAGGTGCTAAACTGCAATGGGTGTGATGCTACAATAAAACCAGCTCTTGCAGGATGTTCTCTGACCTCTGCTGGTACGCTGTGGCATGTATCTTTATGTATGCCCATACATGCACACACACACACACACACACACACACACACACAAATAAAGACAAAATTAAATCACTTGTGATTGTTATCATTATTACAGAGAATGGCCAGGAACGTGGGAAAAGCACATAAAGAGAATATATGTCTAGATATATTATATAATATAGAATAATGTGGACATACCATGTGTTTAGCCATTGCATGATGACAGGACGTAAGTACTCCCATAAGGGAGCTGTTCTGAGTAACCTGTTCCCCTTTTATCGAAGCAGATTTTTGTGGTTTAACAATGACTAACTACTAGAAACACACTGGAGGATGATTAGATTTTCTATAATAGACTTTCCTCAGTTTACCGAATGCTCTCATCAGTCATGGCAGCTGTCTGGTTGTGTCATCTCTACTTCACATGAAGGGAAACTGAGGCTGGAGGCTAGCTGCCAATTAATTGGCTTTGAAGCTGGAATAATAAACACCAATCTCACTGCTTCCTCCAGAAAGAACGGATAATACTTGGGTGAATTGATTGTTATACAACACACTCTAATTCTTAAATTCTGCATGGATACCATTATTAGTGAAAACATGGTCTCCGTTGTGGACATAACCTTGTGCAAGGACTTAGCTCTCTTCTACTCTGTTTCCTTGTGTTATGGAGAGAGTCTAAATCCCACTAATGAAATGAGGAGAAGAAACAGAACATTTTTATTCACATCATTTCTATGTTCTCTCTTGCTAATGCCAAGGGGTCTGATATGAGGAAGACATGCGCTTTTCCCATACTGGGTTGGGACACACAGTGAAGTGAACATTACATCTACCTGGGCAGCGTTGGGGTGCTAACAAGTTCCCCTTGGACAATAAATGAATGTCATCTAGTCCACTCTAATAGACAATGATAGACATAATTCATCAGTCTCTGTCTATTCTACCTGATCTAAGACTGTAAGGAAAATATGACTTCCCGGGTTTCAGCACCAATGTTAGGGGAAGGATGAAGAGAGTGGGGGGCATATGGCCCATGAAGGTGCAGCAAGGCCTGAGGGCAAGGGGGATGCCTCTAAGGGGACCATGTTGGGAATCCCTTCCCCCTGAGGGACCAGCCACACAACGGTATAGTACAGAATAGAGTTTATTCAGATCATGGGAGAGTTAAGAGGGTGGTGGAGGAAGATAGAGAGAGAGAGAGAGAGAGAGAGAGAGAGAGAGAGAGAGAGGGGAATAGAGGCCAGCCATGAGCACGTGGAGAGAGGGGGGAAGGGAATGGGAATAGAAGGGGTAGGGTTGGGAGAGCAAGAGAGCCAGGAGGCAAGAGAAGCTAAGAGAGAGAGGAGGGGGCAAGCAGCCCCTTTTATAGTGTCAGGTCACTAGGATGGAGCAAACCTGGCTACTGCCAGGTAATTGAGGGGTGGGGTTTACAGAATCCCAACAAAGACTCCGACTGGAAAAGCAAGAAATGACAGATATGTATGTGATGTCTTGATCTCCCCATCCAAAACAACCCACTAGCAAGTGAGTTGTTTATAAAAATAAAACATCATTATAAAGTCAGAGAAAACTGCAGATCACTAAGTCTTGAGATTAATATGAACCCAGAATGGAACCCGGAAAGATGGCATTTCCTCGTTTGTCATATCAGAACATAGTTCCGTTCTTTATCGCAAAGATGTTAAGAGGAGAAAACATGGTCTTCCTGGATGTAATGCAAAGACAGTTACATTTCATGCTGTAGAGATGACCAGAGTACTCAGGTGAGATCACGTGGGCTCAGGTTGGTGTAGCCATAGATGGGATCAGAACCATTCGTGTATCCCAAACAGACAGAATGAAAATGAAGTAAGTAAGCAACTTTAACAAGACATAAGTATCAGTCACTTTGATGGCAGTAATGTTTGTGAGTAGCACACACTCTTGAGCAATGGTGTGCGGCTATGAATTCAATAAACATTCAGGTATGACTTAGGCCTGCCCTTGAATCATGAAGCTACCCCTGGTCAAGCTCCCTGTTGTCACCCATTAACCTAGCCATCCTAACCAAAGGCCCTGACACCCCTCATTTATCATTCCTTTTTCTTTCTTAGATTCATTACTTGAAATATTTTCTTCTCCCTTTCATTTAGACTTGAACGCCAATATACTTTCAGTACAAAAATTAATTAAAGGAAATTGAGTTCGGTGATTAGGCACTGCTCCCGATACTTGTTCTTGAGAAGTAAAATGATGTGGGGGAAAAATCAATAAGTTATATCTCTGTCCTCTCTCTCTCTCTCTCTCTCTCTCTCTCTCTCTCTCTCTCTCTCTCTCTCTCTCTCTCTCTCTCCTATCATTAATTGTTTAAAACAGAAGGACAAGAACACAAAAGAACCCTTGAAGACTTCAAGGGCTAAAGTTTTTCAGCTAAAAGATCTGCATTTGCTAGAGAAAGCGCACGTTGGGACTCGGACATGACCATTTGTCCTGTAACTCTATCTAATTGACAGTTGAAGCTACGCCTTGAATACCGAGGCTCTGAGGCAGAAAAAAAGCAGTAGAACATTGCAAACAAATTGTGTTTGCTCATGAAAGAAGAACTGGAAACAGGCCATGATTCAAGGGCAGGCCTAAGTCATACCTGAATGTTTATTGAATTCATAGCCGCACATCATTGCTTAAGAGTGTGTGCTACTCACAAACATTACTGCCATCAAAGTGACTGATACTTATGTCTTGTTAAAGTTGCTTACTTACTTCATTTTCATTCTGTCTGTTTGGGATACACGAATGGTTCTGATCCCATCTATGGCTACACCAACCTGAGCCCACGTGATCTCACCTGAGTACTCTGGTCATCTCTACAGCATGAAATGTGACTGTCTTTGCATTACATGCACGAAAAATTCAGTTTCACAAATAGTGAGAAACAGAAAAACACACAAAAAAGTCAAATGGTGTAGCTTTAAATACTATAGATTTCTTTACATGTATAATAACTTTGTTTCTGTGTGCAACGAAGGAGGAAGTGTTGCCGAGTCAAAGGAGCATCAAGGTCCCTAAAGAATCCTGTAAGCCCAGCAGCTAAGATATTCAGAATTAAAGAACCCAGAAGATGAGTAGAGGCAGCATACAGGTCTTTAAAAAAATCTTTCAAATCCAAATAGACAGAGAGAATGGAGAGGTAGCAGGGTCAGAGGGGCCAGAGGAGGCAAGGGAAGCAGAGCTCCAAGCCAGAGATGTGAGCGAAGGCAGGCTTAGAATAAACAGCCCTCAGAAGATGTGCTCTAAGGCAAAGGGGAGTGTACCAGAGACCAGATTTAATTCCTCATCTCAAACAATTAAAGAACTGGGCAAAACATCATGAAAGAACAGTTGTCAGGAATTGGACAACTGGCAAAGTCGAATAATCAATTTGGAGAGAAGAGAAATAAACAACTGACCCAAATTAGTAAGTCAAAAGTGTTTCCAGACCACAGAACAGGAAGGAGGGGACCCAAAAAAACTGTGCTCTCCCCATGAATTAAAGAAAGGGCTGGGGCTCTGCTTTCAGAGTCCCAAGGAGGACCCAACAGGAGCAGCAGAAAACTGAACAGAAAAGTAGCTTTGTGCTTCCAGAAGGTTCCCCAGAGTCCTTTGCTAATGATGGGTTATTGTGTGCAGTTTGGGACACTATATATAAGCCAAAGAGAGAAACAGGAGTAGAGAGCCCACAGAACAATCTCCATGGAGTTATAGGATGTTGCTCCCTCAGCAAACATACACAGAACGCAGAGCAGACAGTCAGAAGAACGTGCACCAGGAAGACCATCTCCAAGCATACGCCCATCAACAAAGAAATGTCCAAAGTGAGAAATGTGTACAAAATCGCTTAAAAGAAGAATTATAAATCAGCTACAGGAGACGGCTCAGTCCGTAGAGCACGTGATGTGCCAGGATGTGTTTGGTTCCCTGGCACCCATGTACAAAGCGGGACATGGACATGCGCCCCTGTAATCCCAACCTGGCCAAATCTATGATCCTCAGCTTCAGTGAGAGATCCCGTCTCAAAAACTAAGATGCGCGGGAGAAACCACTCGATATCAGCTTCTGGTCTGCCTTCCATAGCACATACCCCCAAGGAGGTGGGTTTATTTTAATCACAAAAATAAAAAAAGAATGAAATTCATAATGTCTGTATCAAATCAAGGCTACCAGCATCCAAAGGAAGAAGGAAGTGTGATCACTAAGGGGAAATGGTAGTTATTAGGAGACCCAGAAATGACAGACGTTGATAAACTGACAGGCAAGGATGCGGGACAGCTATGATAAACCGTTTATGGTTAAGAAACTAGTTAAGATGTAGACGTAATCAGCATGGAAACAGAAGTCAAGCATAATTAAAATAATCACGGTGTCGTAGGTGGGAAACATTCACCGTGAACAACAGTGAAACACTACATACAGTAGTGATCAGGAGGTGGGCCTGCTGATGGATCTACAGTAAACAGGAGAGAAGAAAAGGGGGGACAAAGAGAAGAACAGACTTAGTGAAGTGTGGGGCATTGCTAGACAAACCAGTGTGCATCTGACTGGGGTTACATTAGAAAAGGAACGGTAGAAAGATTTGAGCAGGAAATACTGAGTGGAGATTTTCAAAGTTTGAGAAAAAAAAAAAGTAAAGCCATATATATATCCAAAAACCTCCAAGAAGAGGAAATAAATCACATCAAACAAATACTAATAAAAAGGCAGCAAATTATGTGAAGAAAACAAAGACAAATCATAAACAAGGCAATCCAGGAACCTGGGAAATTATGTCTTCAGAACACTGAAAGGAGCATTGTCAGCTTAGGCCTATCTATAATCAATAAAACCACCTGGCAAATGAGAGTAAAATAAAGGATTCTAAGCAACAGTCAAAAAAGAAAAAAAACATAGTAGACAAACAGCCCCTGGCGTAGGAGTGTGTGCTTATAATCTCAAACCTGGACCATAAACAGGCAGACAGAGGTGGGAAGGAAAGGGATGCATTTGGTTCCCATCTGAGGAAAAGACACTTGACTTGTCCTAAAGGGGGTAATCTTGGGGTCAGCTGAGTGAAAACAATCTCAGGACAGAGAAAAGCAAGCGCAGAGGAGCTCAGTCAGGTGTGTTTGAACATTAAGGAGAGAATTCAGGGATGGGGAGTAGAAAGAACAAAATCACACAGAAAGAAGCCTTTCAAGTAGCAGCTCCAGTCCAGTTCCTCGTGGGAGAGAGGAAGAGCTTACAGCAGGCTGTAAGCACAGCAGAAAGGTCACTCCCGGGGACAGCCACATCTTCATTCAAGACCTTTGAACATGCCACCGTGGTCTGCAAAGGAACTTTCCAAGGGTGGTTCAATTAAGAGTCTAGAAGCAGAGAGCTGATGCTAGCTGGCTCCAACCTAATCTCATGGGTGCCTAAGAACGGAGTCTCTTTCCCAGCTGTGGTCACAGCTGAGGAGAAAGGTCAGGATGGCGCAGTGAAGTATTGCTGCCTTCCTAGAGGCAGAAAGGACACGGAGCCAGACGGTGAAAAGAGTCGCATCTCTAGAGAACCCGCCTTCCCCCGAGCATCCAGAAATGGTCTGCCAACACTACCTGTGGCAGTGGGTGAGGGCAGCGATCAGGACGTAAAGTGAATAAATGCGTTACTTAACGGGAAAGACTTAAAAGAATAAACCATGCCCATCAAAATGCAAACTGGGACGGGGGCCGGAAGCAACAGCGTGGTGTTCCGGCTCAATGAGTATGTTCAGACTGACCCACGGAAGCGCTGGGTGTGGTCACCAAGGATTCAGTCACCTTGAAATCCAGGACAGATGGGATAAGCTCGCTGGAGACACTCTACAGATGCCGGCGTTGCCGGTTGCCTTCACCGAGAGTTTTCAGAGCATAAGCTGAGGACCCTTCGGCGGTGGCATGCAACAGAGCGTGCGAAGCGGGTATCCATCACAGGAGTCAGACTGTCATCTACAGAAAGTCTTCTCAACCGGGAGGATAGTCGAGACCACCCTTGAGTCCCAGCCTCCTACACCGATGTTTCCAGAACCCTGAAGTCACTCTTAATCATCTCAGTGAGATCAGTCGATATTCTGCATGCCCACATGGATGAAAGGCATGGCATAACTGTGTCTCCACACATTCCCAGCATCTGGCCCACATCTGGGCCTCCTCGGAAGGGTGTCACTGATCGCCAGAATTCTTTTCTTCTTCTTGGAACTGCATTCTCTCTAGAGCCCATCAGCCTCTACTGGGCTTTCTTGCTGCTCTTTTGTGAAAAATGGGTTTCTTTTGTTGCTAGTAAGATAGCAAAGGAAACCTCAGTCTCTTTCAAATGGGATATATAGAATGTGACCAACATAGACTATAGGATGTGATCGTGACATTAGGCCATGGAGAATCTACCAATGCCTCCCCCTTAGAGAAGCTGGCAAAGGACAGCAGTAACTGCTGGGAGTGCTATGAGCAACGCAGTCAGATGGGGTGTCATTTACAGCCTCACAACAGTACTTCCAAGGATGTCTTATCTCCAGTTAAGGCTTGACTAGGTAAGACAGCTTGCCACAGTTCTCACCGCTGAGATACAGAAGAGTCAGGATGCAATCCCGGACTATGTGACCCCACCCCTTAGAAGTACTCCAGATCCGAATCTAGCCTCTCTGTCACTGTTGCCCCTTCCCTCCCCACTCCCACATTTTTAGGCACCTAATTTTAAAAGTAGGCGAGAGGCATGTATATCTTGTAATAGAAATCAGGTATACTATAGAGGTCAATCGAAAAAGGCGCTTGATACCAGCCTCTGACCTCCGCCTGTGTCCTCATGCATAAGAAAGCAGACACACAGATACACGCACACTTCAGCATGTGCACATATTAAAAAGGACTAGAGGGTGTAATTTGATTTTTTTTTCTTTGTTTTGGGAGGGGGAGGTTGTTTGGATTTTTTTTTTTTTTTTTTTTTTTTTTTTGCTTTTGCTTTTTTATTGGATATTCTCTATATTTACATTTCAAATGTTACTCATCATCCCCACTACCATCACCCACGCTTTCCTCTTGCCTCCATGAAGGTGCTCCCTCTCCCAACAACCCTCTCCCACCTCAGCACCTTGGTGTTCCCCTATACTGGGAAAAAAGCCTTCACTGGATCAAAGGCCTCTCCTCCCATTGATGCCAGAGAATGCTGTCCTCTGCTGCATATGCAACTGGAGCCATGGCTCTCCGTGCATACATATTGGTTGATATTTTAGTTTCTGGGAGCTATGGAGAGTTTGGTTGGTTTATAATGTTGTTCTTCCCGTGGGGTTGCAGACCCTTTCAGCTTCTTCATTGGGGTCCCCGTGTTCAGTCCGATGGCTAGCGGCAAGCATCCTCCTCTGTATCAGTGTGGCTCTGGCAGAGCCTCTGAGGAGGCATCCATATCAGGCTCCTGCCACTTCTTGGCATCAGCAATAGCACTTGGGTTTATTGTGCACATATAAGGTGTATCCCAAGGTGAAGCAGCCACTAGATGATGTTTTCTCCAATCCCTTCTCCTCTATGTGTCTTTCTATTTCCTCCTGTGAGTGTTTTGTTTTCTCTTCTAAGACGGTCTGAGGCATCCACATGCTAGCCTTCCTTTTTTTTTGAGCTTCATAAGGTCTGTGAATTGTTTTTTGGATATTCTGAGCTTTTTGGGACTAGTATCTGCTTATCAGTGAGTGCATACCATGTGTGTTCATTTGTGACTGGGTTACCTCACTCAGGATGATAGCTTCTAATTCCATCCATTTGCCTAGGAATTTCATGAACTTACTGTTTTTAATAGCTGAGTAGTACTCCACGGTGTAAATGTACCACAGTTTCTGTATTCATTCCTCCGTTGAAGGACATCTGGGTTCTTTCCACCTTCTGGCTATTATAAATACGTTTGCTATGACCATAGTGGAGCATGTGTCCTTGTTAGATGTAGAAGCATCTTCTGGGTATATGCCCAGGAGTGGTAGAGCTGGGTCCTCAGGTAATACTATGTCCAATTTTCTGAGGAACCCCCAGACTGATTTCCAGAGTGGTGTACCTGATTACAATCTCACCAACAGTGAAGGAGTGTTCCTCTTTCTCCACATCCTACCCAGAATCTGCTGTCACCTGAATTTTTGATCTTAGCCATTCTGACTGGTGTGAGGTGGAATCTCAGGGTTGGTTTGATTTGTATTTCGCTGATGATTAGGGATGTTGAGCATTTCTTTAGGTGCTTCTCAGCCATTCGATATTCCTCAGTTGAGAATTTTTATTTAGCTCTGTACCCCATTTCTAATTGAACAACTTTATTTTAAAAAACCTAGATAAATGTACAGACTTTAAAAGCAATTTTGCATATAAGTATATGAATACATTTTTGTCAGTACTTGATTTTTTTGAAGGTTTGATAGTATGCACTAAAATCTTACTAGTTACAATGAGCATAAAGTACATGTAAAACAAGATGTAACGTGGAAATAGTCAATGTTTTCTTGGTGTGTAAAGATTAAACATAATGATTTTTTATTTTTAATTTTTTGGCCTTTGTTTTTATTGAACTTCATATAGTCTGTGAGTTGTTTCTGGGGTGTTCAGAGCTTTCTGGGGTTAGTATCCAATTATCAGTGGCTGCATATTATGTCTGTTCTTTTGTGACTGGGTTACCTCACTCAGGATGATATTCTCTAGATGCATCCATTTTCTTAAGAATTTTATAAAGTCATTGTTTCTGGTAGCTGAGTAGTATTCCATTGTGTAAATATACCACAATTTTTGCATCCATTCATCTAGTGAAGGACATCTGGGTTCTTTCCAGCTTCTGGCTATTATAAATAGAGATGCAATGAACATTGTGGTGCATGCGTCTTTGTTGTATGTTGGAGTGTCTCTGGGGTACATGCCCAGAAGTGGAATAACTGGGTCTTCAGGTAGGACTATGTCCAATTTTCTGAGGAATCGCCAGACTGATTTCCAGAGTGGTTGTATCAGTTTACAACCCCACCAGCAGTGGAGAAGTGTTCCTCTTTCTCCACATCCTTGCCAGCATCTGCTGTAAGCTGAATTTTTGATCTTAGCCATTCTAGTTGGTGTGAGGTGGACTCTCAGGGTTGTTTTGATTTGCATTTCCCTGATGACTGTCACGCGCCCACGCTTCCCGCCGATAGGAACAGGCGTGCAACAAACAAACAGATTCTTTTGTGGACAACACTCTGAGCAGGGGACTTTTTGAGCAGGAAACTTCTCTCTGAGCCAGGGACTCCCTACCGGGGTATACTGTCTAGGCGACCTCTCACGTGCAGTCTCCCACGTGCGATCTCTCTGTCCACTCTCTCTCCACGTGGGACCTCCCGCAATCTCTCCTATCGGGTCTCTCTCCACGTGGTATGTCTCTGCCATCCCTCCATGTGGGGTCTCCCGCAATCTCTCCACTGTCTTCCTCTCCACGTGGGGGAGAAATGCACTGCTATATATGCCTAGGAGACTCGTGTCGCTACCTGATTGGTGCGCCCTCCAGTAACTCAATAGGATGCCCTGAGAGTGGGCTATGACGTATGTGGCGCATGCGCATTAAGTCTCTTGGCTGGGCAACAGTTCTGTTTGCTGAGTTCTAGGCGGGAAGCCGGCGCCATGTTTGGGTGTGGCACAAACGGCTCCCTACAGATGACTAAGGATGTCGAGCACTTCCTTAGATGCTTCTCGGCCATTATATATTCCTCAATTGAGAACTTTTTGTTTAGCTCTGTACTTCATTTTTTAATAGGATTGTTTTATTCTCTGGTGTCTAACTTCTTGAGTTCTTTGTATACCTTGGATATTAGGCGTCTATCAGATGTGGGGTTAGTAAAGATCTTTTCCCACTCTGTTGGCTGCCATTTTGTTTTCTTGACAGTGTCCTTAGCCTTAAAGAAACTTTGCAATCTCATTAAGTCCCATTTATTCATCTTTGACCTTAGAACATGAGGTATTGGTGTTCTGTTCAGGAAATTTTCTCCTGTGCCTATGTGTTGTAAGGTTTTCCCTACTTTCTCTGTCTTTCTAATTTGTATCCCTTTGATTTCCTTTTGCTGTCTAATTGCTCTGGCCAGGACTTCCAGTACTATGTTGAATAGGTAGGGGGAGAGTGGGCATCCCTGTACCCCACTTTTAATAGGATTATTTGATTCTTTGGAGTCTATCAGATGGTAAAGATCTTCTTCCAATCTGTTTGTTGCTGTTTTGGCCTTTGGACAGTTTCCTTTGCCTTACAGAAGCTTTGCAATTTTTTGAGATCCCATTTGTCAATTCTTGATCTTAGAGCATAAGCCATTGGTGTTCTGTTCAGGAAATTTTCCCCTGTGCCTATGTTTTCTAATCTCTTCCCCACTTTCTCTTCTGTTAGTTTCAGTGTACCTGGTTTTATGTGCAGGTCTTTGATCCACTTGGGTTTGAGCTTTGTACAAGGAGATAAGAAGGGATCAATTTGCATTTTTCTGCATGCTGACTGCCAGTTGAACCAGCACCATTTGTTAAAGAGGCTGTCCTTTTTCTATTGAATGTTTTTAGCTTCTTTGTCAAAATTCAAGTGACCATGCGTATGTGAGTTAATTTCTGGGTCTTCAATTCTGTTTCATTGATCTACCTGCCTGTCTCTGTACCAATACCATGCAGTTTTCATCACAATTGATCTGTAATTCAGCTTGAGGTCAGGGATGATGATTCCTCCAGAAGTTCTATTATTGAAAAAGTTTTCACTATCCTGGGTTTTTTACTATTCCAAATTAATTTGCAAATTGCTCTTTCCAACTCTTTGAAGAATTGAGCTGGAATTCTGATGGGGATTGCTTTGAACCTGTAGATTGCTTTAGGCAAGATGGCTATTTTTACTATATTGATTCTTCCAATCCATGAACATGGGAGATCATTCTATCTTCTGAGATCTTCAATTTCCTTCCTCAGAGACTTGAAGTTCTCGTCATACAGATCTTGCACTTGCTTGATTAGGGTCACACCAAGGTATTTTATATTATTTGTTATTACTGTGAAGGGTGTCAATTTCCTAATTTCATTCTCAGCCTGTTTATCCTTTGAGAAGAGGAAGGCTGCTGATTTTTTGAGTTAATTTTATATCCAGGCACTTTGCTAAAGTTGTTTATCAGCTGTAGGAGTTCTCTGGTGAAATTTTTGGGGTCACTTATTTATACTATCATGTCATCTGCAAATAGTGATATTTTGACTTCTTCCTTTCAAATTTGTATCCTTTTGATTTCCTTTTGCTGTCTGATTGCTCTGGCCAGGACTTCCAGTACTATACTGAATAGGTAGTGAGAGAATTGGCAGCTATGTCTAGTCCCTAATTTTAGTGGTATTGCTTCAAGTTTGTCACCAGTTAGTTTGACATTAGCTACTGGTTTTACTATGCTTAGGTCTAGGTCTTGAATTCCTGATCATTCCAAGACTTTGAACATGAAGAGGTGTTGAATTTTGTCGAGTGCTTTCTCAGCCTCTAGTGAGATGATCATGTGGTTTTTCTACTTTGAGTTTTTTTATATAGTGGATTATGTTGATGGATTTTCATATATTGAACCATCCTTGCAGCCATTCAAGTAGGATGAAGCCTACTACAGGATCATGGTGAATGATCGTTTTGACATGTTCTTGGATTCGGTTTACGAGAATTTTATTGAGTATTTTTAGGGTGTCATTTCGATCACTGTGGCCTTTGTCTGTTTTTTTTCTAGAAAACCATCTATCACATATTTGCTACATAGAGGGATGAGTTCCAAGAAGAAGTAAGGCACTCATATTTTTACTATCCAAACATATTTAGATTTTTGTAAAACCAGACACTTTCTTGTGTTTCCATATTCAATGTGCACCTAACACTTTGGCAGGTCATCCTTCTCATGTGACTTCTGCTGATGGACATCATGATATCACTTTCAGTAATCCAATCACTCATCGAATGGGCAGTGAGTCGTAGCAGTAAAGAGTAAGTGATTTAGCTCAATGGCAGTAGAGTGGAGACACCTTTAAACCCAGCAATCAGGAGCAGAGGCAGGTGAATCTCTGATTTTGAAGAGGACAGCCTGGTTGACACATTGAGTTCTAAGAGCCAGGGACACACAGAGAAAAACTTTCAAAGAAAAGGAGGAGGGGGAATAGAAGTAGGACATTATTTGGTGCTAGAGGATAGCCATAAGTAGTTATCCATAAACACCATACCCATTGCTAAGCCTTGGACCTCTATAATCCCTGTCCCTATTCATAAAGGGAGAATAATGCTATTTCCGGGTCCTAAAATTGGCAATAAAATAATATTACAATTTTTTAGCACAGTGGCACACAGCATTCAACAAATGTTAGCTATTAATGGTAGTATTTCAACATACTTCAGGACAGGAGTGGCAATTCAAACCAAGGACCAAAGCACAGAATAAAGTGGGACAGGGGGAACTTCTCTTTCTGAGTTTCCAGAGAGATCACAATAACAACTGGGCCTCTGGACAGAACCCATGTCACCTAACTTGAAGGTGAAGGTTAATGTCAAAGTGATACATGATTGTACACTAGACAGTGAGGTGGGGGAAAACATCTGGAAAAGCAGAAGAGAGAAGAAGTAGGCAGAGATTTGGGAGGAAAGATGAAAACTAACGTGAATGTTTCTCTAGGGGCATCTCTAGATTGATAAGGCTGCTATGATTATTTCTAAGGGTTTCTATGGGTCTATTTATCATATCTAGATGATCAGTTTATATCTTTGTATAGCTTATTGTGTAGAGGGTTGGTGGATTGAGAATTTAACATATAAACCTGTTTGATAAGTTAATAATTGTAGAGTCATGTTTCCACTGGGTGGTGGTAGAAAGTGTGTGAAAACTACAGGCGGGGCAGTGGAGTAAACAGTCTGAGTACTTAGAGGCAGTGTGAAGCCACTAAGTTAGAGGTACCCCACAGTGCCATGCGGTCTCATGAGTGCTGGCCCTAGTGCTAAATAAAAGATTTTCCCTTTTTATTTTTTATTGAAACTGGAGGGGACAGTTTGTCATTAGCTTATCTCAGGTGAACACCTATCTGTATTGTGTAGGTGTAGACTCTAGCCAGTAATGGCCAGCTGACTGGGGCTCCACTCCTGCCCTTGCTTCCTTCCCCAGTCTCATCAGTTCCTCCAAAAGAAGCCCAAAAACACATGAAGGATTGTTGCAATTAGAATTTTCATCTTTTTTTTATATTTTTTTAGTATATCTACTATATAATATATTACATGCTTTTCTCCTCACTGTGAAAAACTACATTACAAAATAAAATTAATTGAGGAATAATTTTTTTAAGCTCACAGTTTCAGGTCAAAAATGGCAGTGTAGTATGCAAAGATAGTTCCTGCCACACTGCCATTTCTGTCTATGACAGCTCTAGCATGAAGTGACTTTCTCACATATTGGTCACTAACCAGAAACCTGAAACCTTGGAGTCTAACCAAATTGGAGCCAACCTGTAACCCAGAAGGCCTGACACTATAGCTCTATATCAGCATTCTATACACCACATCCAAAATGTTTCATAACCTTCTAAAACAGGACCACCAGCTGTGGACCAAGTGTTCAAACATATAAGCCTCTCAAAGACAGTTCCATTTTAAACCTTAACGTGTATTAAAACAGAATATTTGACTAGTAGGAGAATGTGACTACTTAGGTTCTGTCTCATTTCTAAAAGAACACAAGGTTATAAGTTCACGTGCCTTGTGGGGCCATGTGGGAGATGAATGCAGGGAACAAGGAAAGAGGAGGGAACAAAGTAGAGTCATACCTGCCTCCAAATGCTCAAAATCAAACACAGCTTGAACATTGATGATCTTGCTGCTGTTGTTGTTATTTTGTTGTTATACAAATACTTGGCAGTCAAGGTGAAAGACATGTTTCTACACATAGTAGACAGGTGGATTTTTCCTCGGTGACACTATTAACTGACTATATCACTGTACCCTGCTAATACTTTACCTTTAGCAGTCAGTTAAGGACATTTTCAGAGGAGATGGAACCAGCTTGTATGGACCTATAGGTTTGGGGTACCTGTATTTAAATTCTGGCTGTACTCTTGCCTTGTGTGGCATGTCATGAAGTCATTTAACCCAGCCATTCTGTTCCCTCTTATCTGTATGAAATAGCAGTGTGTGCTTTAAAAGGGAAGTCTAACAAAATGAGAACAAGTTTAAAAATACGATTGCCAACAAGTTGGGGTCTCTGTCAGTTCAAGGAGAATAAAAATACTTGAGTACAGAGGGAGCTTCTAATCACACATCTCCTTAGTTCAACCCTGATAGACATGAACTTGCCTCTCAGAAGCAGCTCAGGACTGTCTGAATTATCCTACACAGAGAGTTATGGTTCTGGAAGGATGCTAAAGATAAGCAAGTTATCCCAACCACATAGATTACATGTAACTCATAAATATTTTCTCTCTAACCAAGAGTCGACAGCTGACAGTCAGACTCATAAAATTAATCTATAAGCTTCCAACTCACTTTAACTCTCATAAAGTATCATCTGTTCCTTATTCACTTTCCAACAACCACCGATTTGTCAGCCAGAAACCTGGGGGTCACCCTTGACATCACTTGACCCCCCTCAAGCCCCGTATCTTTTTACATACTAAATTCCTTTCTATGAAATCTACTGCTTTCTGTCTCATCATTATCTAGAACATACCTCCATCATCTGTTGTCTGGACCACAACAGGAATCTCCAATTCTCTGCCTCATCACCTTCTGTCCTGTACCTTCTTCCATTGCTTACTAAATGCACTGCACATAACACCCAAAACAAAGCTTCAACCTGAGCCATCCAACACTACAGGCACCACTCAGCCTGTCTCTTCCCTTCACCATCTTCCTCCCAGACAGTCTGATTTCACTTGCTTACTCTACTCACGGGTTGTTCTATTCAGGAAGCATCTTCTCACCTTTATCGACCTCCTAACGTCTTACTCATCCTTTGTGTCATTGCCTAAGCATCATTTCCTTGGGGAAACCTTCAGTTATCTCTCACACTGGTCCATGTATATTCGTTTTTAAACAATTAAGAGGCATCTTCTAATGCTCGTCATACATAAAACTATATAACTTGTTTGACATATTGTGCTTCCTCAGGAAACTATGATATATGCCAGACCCTAGACATTATAGCAGAGACTCCAGAACATAGTAGGTCCTCAACAAATAGCATGTTAATAACAAAAACAGAAAGAACCAATAAAAATAACGAAGAAACAATGGGTGTCAGATGCGTTTTTGCATATCACTTCATCTGCAGGCCTGACTTTAGCCCTGTCATTTAAAGGTAGAGAAGTGAAAAAAGAAGGAAACATGAGTGGGAAAACATGTTCACCACTCAGACTTGCTTTGGTTCCAGAGGGGGAAAGGGTTTTAAGGATAATAAGAGATCAGGAAAAAAAAAGACTTATGCACGCGAAGAACGCACAAATCCATGCTTCCTCCGTAGATCAAGCCTGCACTATCTGCGAGGCCTACCACCTGCCCAGATGCCCAGCTCCGTGGACGGAGCAGCCATGATTACATCCTACGAGAGGCGAACTCTGCCTGTTTACTCTCAGTATGGGCAGCTCACAAAATCTTTCCAGAGACGATTTCAACAGTAGATTCCGAGATTCCAAGACGTGGTCTGGGATGTGATTTCTCAAGTTCACCTTCGCTCCTCTTGAGACAGAAATAGTCGTGCTTTTAAGAGGGAAAAAAAATCTTATTTCTTTTTAATTAACGGAGAGTGGGTTGGTGGCTGCAGGACATCTTCCTCCCCGCAACCCCTCTCCTCAAGGGTTCCCTTTTGAATGTTGTCAACTTATCACGTGTTGACTAAGGGCGTATTTGAGATGACTAAAAGTTCCATGCCAAGTACGACAACCGCCTGGAGGATGTGGGAGCACCAGCTTCTTTTGGAGAGAAAAGCCGGCGGTTGCTTGCAATAGTTGCTTCAGAGACTAAACAGGTCTGATTTGAAGAATCCAAGGCGCTACAGGGTAAGGACTTGACTTAAGCAAGGTGGCCGGACAGGCACAGTACTTCCTAAAGCCAGGCAGTAGCTGAAATAAATTGGAATCAGCTTCTTTATTCCCACAGGAGACAAAGCTAGGAAGGAAAAGTCAGGGAAGGAATTATTTACTCTCCCTCCCTGCCTCCCCCCCCACCCCCAGCCCTGGCTGCAGTGTGGTTTAATCTAATTTGCATATGAGACTGGGAGTTCCTGGAAGCTCATTCCCCTGTGGCTTCCCTACTCCCACCCTTCTTCCCACCACTGACAGCATGCTGCCTCTTTCATGGCGACTGGACACTGAGCGTAGGAAAGGCAGCAAAATTCATCTAGCCGCCTAGAAAACTGGGCAATTACGCTGCTCTAAAATAGTGACATCGCCCTTCCAGAACCTTCGGTAGTTGTTGAAAAACACATGGGATACTGTATCTGACACTGAAGCCAGAAAAGCAAAGAGTTAGTGTTTCCTCCTAATACATTTTCTCCTCTCAAACTTCAGAAGGCTTCACCCCGCCACACCCAGTTACTTATGAGCGCTTCCAAGTAGTGACAGCAACTGTTGAAAGATGACATTTTTGCAAGCCTTTCGCTCAAACACTTATGGTAAGGTGGCCCTCCCCAAGTAGATCATACACTTCATCATCTCTGTCTGCCTGTCTGTCCACAGAAGGACAAGGTCCAAGGGGGAGAAAATTTGTTGAGACAGCACTGGATCAAACCTAAGGAGCTGAGCCCTGGCGTGTAATCAGTAAAAACTGGTGCCCACCCACCTCCCTCGGAAGCTGACTCATAGACTCGGCCGGTTTGCTTAATCACTTGGAAACTGGTTAGAGTGAACAGGACATGTAGTGATTAGCAATTCAGTCTGGTCTCAGAGAATCATGTTTTTCAGTGTAATACGCCAACTGCCGCCTTTCCCTTAGAGTCAACAGGAAGCAAGAAGAGAAGGCCAAATTTGACACGCCTTGATGTAACCCGTAACCCAGGATGGACTTCAGCCCTCATTTCTCCACCCAGTAACAGATTTTTTTTAAGTAAACCTTTCTGGCCAAACACCCGTCAAGTACCAAGGGTAAAATAATAAAAAAAAACTTAAGATTTAAAAAAAAAAAAAAAAGCCTGTTTGGATAATTAATTGAGTCCTTATCTGGATGTCATGTAATAGAAGAAGGTGGAAAATGAGAAAGAAGAAAAGATGTCTCAATTTGGGGTCTGAAGACAGTAAGAATCAAAAAGTAGAGGTCAATTGACAAGCTATGGGGCCAACTAGAAAGAGACTAGGTCTGAGAAAATGCGAAATCTATATTACTGGTTTTTTGTTTTGTTTTTTGGCTTTTTGTTTCCAGCTGTATTTGTGAAACATCCCTCACTGGGCACAGTAAGACAGAGCCATGTAGTCAGACCATATACAAACTAGCAACTTAGGAAATAATTCCGATTTCTGATTAACAGCACTGGGTGCTGATTCGAAGTCGACCATTTGCAAGACCAGGTTTGATAGCCAGCAGTGAGATTTCAAACGGGATCATTTCATCCACATGCAGGGCTTAAGAAAAGGAAAGACATGTATCTTTGCACTCACCTCTGGTTTCCCCTAATTCCCGGATTTCTTCTCCAAACCTTCAGATTATTTTCCTAAAGTGTCACTGCCTTACACGTATTTGTTGGCCATTGGGTCATCCACTTCACAGCAAGGCAAGGCTGTAGGTTCATAAGCCACTGCTGTAAAGAGACTATTTTGCCAGCACAGCAAAAAGACAACCTGAGACATGCTATTGAAGAATGGGATGACCTTAAAGCAAAATGAATCCTTATTGTGAGATGGTCCCTTTAGTGTCAGGCTGAAAAACGAATAACCCCTGGTTTCGTTGCTTTTCTGTTGTCACGACAAGACACCATGGCCAAAGGGATTTGTAAAAGAGAGCATTGAACGTGTGGCTCACAATCCCAGAAGGTTAATGTTCATTCACGGCCATCATGGTGGGGACCATGGCAGCAGGCATGTCATTAAGGCACAGAGAAGGCAGAGAGAGCTAACTGGCCCCGCCCCCACCAGTGACATCACCTCCAGTAAGGCCACACCTCCTAATCCTTCACACTTTCACTAACTGAGAACAGAACATTCAAATATATGAGCCTATGGGGTTAGGGGAGGACAATCACATTCAAACCACCACAGCCCTATAATGGAAACCCTCACTTTTCCTCCATATTCCCTACAAGGCCTCAGTGTTTCCCTTTCCTGTCCTCTCTTGTCTTGGCACTCATATCTCCCCTGACATAAAGGTAACACCTCCTCCTCTTATTAAATCAACAATACAATGGAAAATGCCCCTCCCCACCCTCCCCATGCTATGTCTCCTGTCTTGGGATTGTCCTAAGGCGGAGACAAGGTGGATTTAGGAAAGGGTCTCCCTTAATCTAAAGAAGCAGTACGATCTCGGGGAATCCATGTAGAACACCACAGAAGGCACAGGTCTTGAAGCAGAGATAAAAGATTGGGATGTTTGAAACTTACCTGATTCCTGAGGATCCCCCTCCCCCTCCGCACAATGTGTGACTCCAAAGCAATTATTCACCAAGCACCCCCATAAAATGGACGGAATAAAAATAGTGTTAATAATTCTAGCAATAATAAAGGCCAACCATCCCTAGTGTGGAAGGAGCAGTTAGAGGATTTTCAGAAAAACACAGTTCATTATAAACTACGGGAAGAGAGAAGACCCAAAATATTGAGGCTCCCAGCCCCAGGCCTCATTCCAGAGGAGACCCAGATTCTAGTGGTAAAGCAGCAAAGAGCATCCGAGCAAAACAAAATGAAGAACAGAACCTCCCCTATGCCTCCTCCCTCTGACCACACGGGCTTCAATTACAATCCAACCCCCATTTCTCAGATGCACCATCTGACAACTTGGAGTTACTGAGTCAAAATGCTTGCTTAGTATCTGCGAAAATGCTGCTTGGGAGAAAGTATTCAGAAGTAGCTGCTCAATCTCAGTGGCGTCTACTTTTGCATCACAGAGAAAAGTGGCCTAGCATGGCAAGAATTCGAACATCATCTTTCTAGGCCCTAACAACCTACTTAAAAGTAGGGGCTGGTCTTGGAATTCTGTGGTAGCAAGCATGTCCTAAATCAATTGTTTTAGAATTGATCACACTAGAAATGACTGTACTTCTCAATTAATATATCTCCAGATTCATTTGATGCTTTTTATCAATTTCTTTATCTATAAAAAATAATGCACAGCCAGAACCATGCAAGTAGAATAATTAAATGAGTTGACATGACCATATATGCTTAGACCCTTTCCATTAAGAATCATATAAAAATATCTTAGGCACAGCTATACAGATAGCTTCTGTCTCAGCTGCTTCACGTCCATTACTTGAGCCAACTCAACCACAGGTAAAGGAGGGTGGCCATGTTCCAATAAAACTTTGTTTATAAAGCCAGACAGTGAGTTGGATTCGGCCACCTGCAATAGTGTAAAAACCCCTGGCTCAAGCAATGAGAGTTCAATAGATTTACTATAGTTCTTATCATAATCAGCACTGACAGGTGAGGTTCACCTTTTGCTTATGTTTTCTAATAGCATCAGTAATTAAACGCCATGTACCTCACTTGGTTCATTCATCTTTGGCCACTGAGGAGGACAGGGAACATGGCAGGCCCTTTACCTTGCTTATACATGCATATCATCTAGTGGTAGAGAGGAGCAATTGCAAGGTTTTTTTTTTCCCCATAGCATCTTTGGTCTTGTTCAAGCACACCCTCACCAGAAGAAAGCTCCCTCAGGCCATCCTGATGGAACAGCTATGCCTGCACCACAGACACTGGTCACAGCCACATGGTTTCAGACATTCTTCCAACAGGCCCTTGCACTGTGCTTAGAAAACAGGGTTTTTGTGTCGATCCTTCAAAGTGTTCAGTGAGGAGGGAAAGTGAACCTGATTATGAAAATGTGTTAGCCAAGTAATTGTCTCATGTGCGTTCAACAATATGAATATTAGAGGAAAATATAATTCACATTTTGTCTTGAAGTTAGCCCTCAGCAAAGCACAAAGCTATTTCTTAGCATGGAGTATGGATGAGTGCTCGTCCAAGATCTTAATTTTCTCTCTACAGTCTTGGTCTGTGCAGACTGCTAATCATCTTCTGCACGTGGTTCTGATCTATGTTTCTCTAGGACATATGTTAGCATTACCATGGCCTCCTGTTAAAGACAGTCGTAGAAATGGTTGAGAACTGGCCTCTCTGACATTGTTCAGATGTGGATAGTAAAGTAAATCAAATCTTCATAAACATGCATTCTAGACTTGGCTTTTTGTTTCTCTTATTGTGTGCAGAGATTCTGTCCTTCTTTGAACTTTTGAGAAAGTTTTCTCCACCTTGTCCCTGAGATTTATGAACTTTTGGTTTGCTAAGCTATACCCTTAGAGAACCACCATTACCACCCCCCACCCCTTGCCTCCCACAGCTGTAGGATGGCCTAAGACCCACATCTCTATTTTCTGGATGCCTCAATTCCTGGGCACTTGGGCCCCCTTTTCTCTCCTTCCCTCTGTTCTGACTTAGAATGATTCTTCATCTCTGCCTTTGAGGAAGTTTTCCATCCTATGGTTTGAAACAAAGTCCCTGTTTTCTATTTCCCCACTATTAAAGTGGATGGGAAAATCTGGACAAAACTGGCCACAATAGTCTTTGAATTAGCTTTGTGATTCTTGGCCACTTGTCTTTCCCAGCAGTTTATGTTCCTTGCCAGATTTTCCACAGCCCTCAGTTAGACAGTCCACTTTCTCCTCATACCTACCTCTGGACTCACCCAGCTGAGTTTTAGGATGTTCTTGGGATCCTGTGTGAAAGTAATGTCTGGCCCTAAAACAACAGATGATACTCTTGCAAGCTCAGAATTCTCTCTTTGGCTGTGACAGGGGGCAGCCAGACAAGGGAGTCAACACTAAGGTCTACCTCAGTCAACACAGCCTGTCCATCCTGACCTAAGACTGTCCTTAAAAGAGGCCACCTGGGTTTCAATTATAGTCCTGTATCATTTAACAAGACTATGTTTTGGGAAAAGAATCAGTAGAAGACTTCGAAGGTCAGTCATTTGGTTGGGTGGTTGGTTGGTTGGTTTGCTTGCTTATTGAGAGAAAATCTTCTGCATTCCAGAAGAATCTAAGGCTCAATTTATAGCTAAAGATAAACTTAGACTTCAAGTCTTCTTGTGCTAAGATTATAAGAATATGCCACCATGTCAAGTTGATGAGACACAGAAGGCTGAATTCAGGGCTCTGTGCTTGTGAGCCAAGTGCTCTACAGACTAAGATGAGGCTTCCTTCACGCCGGGAGTTTCACTCTGTGGGACCGTCACAGAGTACACTTGCACAAACATAGCTTGCCAGCCCATGACTGAATGAGACGATCACCGCGCTGGTGGCAGTTGGACCTATTCATGCCGTTTCCGGGAAAAGATGTTAAAATGATTGACCCAGCACCCAGCAAGTAGAGGCTTTGAGTTTCTGCTTCTGTTACTGGAGCTAGAAACAAACACATCTCTCTTTTCTTTTTGGCATCAGTGTCTGCTCTGGGTCCATCACGTCAGGTTTTGCAGAGGTGGAGCCTCCTACCATTATCTCCATTTGCATTAGACCCCCCTTGGGCCTGGACCTCAGAGGTGCCTGAATTTAGCCCTAACGTGCCGTCCATATGAGGAAGGGCCTGGAATCCTTTTGAATGCTCCATAGGTTTCCCCCCTTTTCAGAATCCCTGCTTCCAAGCTCTGCAAGAAAGAGATATTTTTGAATTTTTATTTGTGGCATACATCCAGCTTATGCCAGCAGATGCGTCAAAGATACCACAACTAAAATAGGAGTTTTTATAGGAAAACAGAATGTAGGGCCTGAATTAATTGCTGACATCATGTGTACTCCCTCAGACTAGCTATTCCGAAAGAACTCTGCCCCCTTCCCACATATTTTACCCCCTACCCCTTCGTTATTATTAAGGACATATGTAGAGAAATAGAATCTTGCCTTAGTGCACTCCTGTCATGTCCGCTGCGCATTCCCCCAGCTGATTTTACAATTGTCCCTTTCCACATCACAGGCAGTCATGGTCCAAATGAGAACATCCTCCAAGAACAGATTGTGACTTTAGGTGGAGAAAGAGCAGCCATCAGAAGCAGATGAACTCTCAGCGAGCCAAGATTGGGACTGTGCCCACAAATGTCCTCAAGACAACACAGGGGAAGAAATACAAATGGAGAAAAGGCAAAATAAGAGATTAAGGCAGAGGTGAGATGATGCTGATGACTATGGGGAGGCGGGATTTTAAGAGATGTCAGTTATTTCGTGGACTCTATATGACCACATGTTTTCACTCTTACAAAGTCGGTAGCCGCGGCCACAATTTTGAATTTCTCTCTTTATCTTAGCCCCGAGACCTAGGCTCCAAAACAACTGTCCTACTATGTGTTCTTACTGCTCTCAGTGGGCTCTGTATTATTTCTCTTTTCAAAATAATTTTTATCTTTTGAGATTACAATTATATCGTTTCCAGTTTGCCCTTTTCTCCTTCCAACTCCTTGCCTATATGCCCCGCCCCTTTCTCTCTCTCAATTTCATGGCTCCTTTTCTTTCAGTTTCTTACATTAGACTCAGCACTTGGATGCCTTCCATTTTCCCTAAGGTATTTTAGGTCTCCAACACCTTCCTCCATTTTATCCTCTTTACTGTATTTATTAATTATAGAAAAAAAATGATGAATGCACCAAGCCTGGTTGTGTTTTGTTTTAGTTTGGGTTTGGGTCGGATTGGGTTTTGAAAGCCTTAATTTTGGTTAATTTGGAAGTAAAGTCATGTTGGACTCTAGAGAGGGCCTGTGGATAAAAGAGACTTAAGCCTATGAGAGAGCTTTCTAGAACTGTGTTGTGATGTTTTACTGTGCCCTAAAATACATCATATGTTATGTTCAAAAACACACTGTCGTTCTCATCCCCTGTATGATGGACTTCTGAGCATACACCAGAGAAGGACAAACGTAGAGTGAATCACAAATAAATACTAATAAAGTGTAATGGAAACTTTATGTCTCAACTGAAAGAACTATATCTTATTAAATGTTTCTGCATTTGTCAGTGATGGTGTTTTTCATTTTAGTGTGTGTCTGTGTGTGTGTCTGTGTGTGTGTCTGTGTGTGTGTCTATGTGTGTGTGTGTCTGTGTGTGTGTTTGTGTGTCTGTGTGTCTATGTGTCTGTGTGTGTTTGTGTGTGTCTGTGTGTGTTTGTGTGTGTATGTATGTGTGTGTGTGTGTGTGTGTGTGTGTGTGTGTGTGTGTGCCACAAGATACATGTGGAGGTCAGAAGACAACTTGCAATAGTTAGTTCTGTTCTACTATGTTGGATCAGAGATTGAACTCAGGTCATTAGTCTTGGTGGCAGGTGCCTTCAACCCATTGAACCACCTCACCAGCCCAGTCTGCTATGAATTTTAACCTGGCACCTAGCGCAGCTATCCCTGGAAGGGGTGTCTTAGAAAGTAAGTTTAAAATCTTATTTTTCTGCTCAAGAAAGGTAAACTTGAATAGCTCATCCCAATTCCAATCTAGTACTTTTCCATCGTTCCTCTCTCAGCCTGCCTTGTCTGAGTAATTTTCTCCCTATCTCTTCCACATTTTTGGTTCACAGCCCTGATTGTCAATAGCTAATGTCAGGCACAGACTAACTGAAAGAGTGGAAAGATGGTGGCTTTACATATCTGCTCAGAGATTTGGGGATGAGAGAATGGATGATCCGTGGATCCCACATTCAAAAAAAATAAACAACTTGCGATCTCTGTCAAACAACTCTAATCTTTAATATGCCTCTTAAAACATAAGATTAATTCAAAATCCTCTCTCTGCTGTTTGGAAAACAGCATCCTTACCAGTCTAATGAGAGATGCAATTAGAAATTAAGTGTCATGAAGTAGTTGAATAAGTCTTTATTGAATTAAATCCGTGTCGCTGAACTGAATTAAACTGAAAGGCAGATGCGGCTTCTCCTGGAAACCATTGTGCTGCATGGGTGGAGAGTCAGCCCTAAGGAGAAAAAAGACTATCTGTGGCCCCAGCTCTGGGTTAGACCCTCTCAACCCTGTCTACACATTACAATCACTTGGGGACTCCTAAAAGATGTTGGATGCCTGCTTCCCATCCTTAGGATATTTAATTTAATTGAACTGAAGTAGGGCCTTGATATCCATATTTTTAAAGCTCCTTATGTGTTTATAATGTCCAACCAGCCATGAGACAGCTTGTCTGGGAAACAAGGCTTCTCTCTTGTAGCTATAGCTCTGTGGCTGGGGTAAAACTAGAATCCTGGTCTTTGGTAGTGGTTGGTTGTATCTACTACCATAGGTTATGGGCCAAGATTTTGTGTCTCTGCACAATCAGCAGAACAAGAAAGTTTGCCAGCAGACAGAGCCTCTGGAACACATGTGTGCTGAAGTGTGGGAGATATTTGTGTGTACAAGCAAAACAGTCATACCACATCCTACAAAAAGGAGCCAAGAGAAGACTCAACATTCTGACTGGGATTTTGTTCCCACCCAACAATTCGCTTGCTCCGTCCGCTGTAGACCATTGACACCAGGTAAAGAGATCCAAAAGAAACCACTTGGGGAATATTGTGGTAGCGCCCTAGCTGAGACTCTGTGGAGTAGGACGCAGGAAGCTATGTGAGGGTTCCTTCTCTTGAAGTTCTCTCAACATTTTCTTCTCTGGTTTGGAAATCAATGGCATTAATGGTTTCCTTCAGTGACACAAGCTTTCTCTTCACACTTGTCCATAACCCAACCTACAGCAGCACCTTCTTGTCTATGATTAGCAACTGGACAATCTGCAAGAGGAAGCTTGTGCCCCCAGGAATTCTGTTGTTTCTTTGCAAAACGATTCAAAATCCACATGACATCTGTCATTCTTCAGTCTTGTTTCTCTGCCATGAGTCCAAAAGGCTCTTGCAGATTTCATGTTTGTGTTTTCCTGGTTTTTTTTTTTTCTGGCTTCATGTTCCCCTATGTAAATTAAGGATGCTTTTCCATTGGGAACATGCTCCCAAGAGCCTTTGCTGACTTTATACACACTGGGTCTCAGTGAGAGCAACTCTGTAGACGGCAGCATTCTGGGCTGCATAAAGGAAATCCAGAGCAATTTAAGAAAAAGCCCTTTTTAAAAATCAATCCCAGTAAAGGAAAAAGCTAATAAAAGGAAGCCATGCATGCTCAACTGGGAAATAAATATTGAAGTCATACTGCTGAATATTATTAAATTGGATTTTGCTCCATCTTTTGTTATTCATTTATTAAATATGCAACATTTTCTCTATGAAATCTTTCTAATATTAGCCCAACATACTGAACAATGTTGCCTACTTTCACAGTTATGTTTTGTGTGTGTGTGTGTGTGTGTGTGTGTGTGTGTATGTGTGTGTGTGTGTGTGTGTGTGCTGTCTTTCATTGTACTAGAATCCTATACTATCCCCTATCCTCCAATGTCTCTGATATATACACACAGACACACAAATGCCACAAATAAAAGACAGGAAAGTCACAGTGGACACTCCTCCTCGGTGGTATCATCTACAAACCAAGGACTAAAAAGGAAAAAATGAGCCAACTTTTTAATTTAAATTGTTGAAATATGATTCATCCTGAAAAGTTTACAATAATTTTGAGCCTTTAGAATATTCATCAAAATATTCATCTTTATTACTTAATGATTTGGTACTCCTTACATTTCATGTTTAATACCCAGTTTGGTGGGATTTTTGTTTGTTTGGTTGTTTTGGGGACTTTTGCTTTTCTGTTGTTGTTTCTTATTAAGTTTATTGTTTAATTATTTTTATTCATGTATGTGATACATTATGGTTACTCTCTCCCCATGTCCTTCCTTGTTATTTTCCATTCCATTAACCCTACACTCCACCCTATCCTAAGTCCTGATCTTTGAAAAATAAAGAGTCAGTAATATAGACTAGTTGGGGTATAGATGAATAAACTTTCTTCACACTAGCGTGTTAAAAACTCTGTAATCTAAACTTCCCTGGTTATTGTTGTAGAGATATCACAACATTAATTAATGTAGTTAATGTCTCAGAGGTGCTGGAATGTTTTGAAAGTTGTGGCTAGAAAAACAGTTACATGACTTAGGGGCACCACCTAATAAAATCAGCGCTCCAACCTATAATATTTACACGCCTGACCATCAATTCGGCTCAAGGGTGAATTCCTTTGGTCTCTCCCACTGATCCAACAATGTACCTGATACTAACGCACCAATACCCAACTCCTGTCGAGTTCACAACCTAGTGAAAATTCGAAATAGTTTAAAAACTCAAAAACAGTGACATATATGCTATTGAGTGAAAGTAGCACAAGAAGGATCACATCAGAGGCAAGGGCTTCCAGTCTAAGGACAAGGACTTTCGGTCTAAGGATATGGCTTCCGGTCTAAGGACAAGGACTTCCGGTCTAAGGATATGGCTTCCGGTCTAAGGACAAGGGCTTCCGGTCTAAGAACAACCCTTTGCAAGAGATCGCCCCCAGGGAGAATTGGGACATGTAGGACTCTATTTGGGTGCATATTGGGATTCAAAGAGTCTCAAAGTATGTGTGTGGCTTGGACCTCCTGCAAAGCACAACTTGAAAACATACCTCCGAGCATATGCACAGGGCATGGACTGCCTGCTGCGCCCACACCCCTGTCAGCAGGACATGTGCTTCCAGTTGTTTTCACAGTAGTAATTATGGCTCACATTCAGCTATCTACACCCTCTAGTCTGGTTCCATTGGTGACCAAGGAAACACATTTGTTCAGCAGCTGGACAAAGGCAAGGACGCCAAGCACTGGAATACGACAATTTACCTCTTTTCAAAGCTAAGGCACATTAGAAATTGAACCTTCACCCTTCGAACTGTCGGCTAATACCAACCCCTTCATTTCATGATAGTGAAGACTTTAACAGTTTATGTGAGAGTGGTGGTGAAAACCATAAACTGGAAGAAGAAAGAATGATTGAGGGAAAAGTCTCACCTGTGTGCATAATATTGTGTTTCCAGGTTTCTATGGTCAGAGGACAAAAAACTGAGTTTGTTGGATGTGAACTAGTTTAATCTGCAAGTAAAGTAAAGCAGCTAATTCTAGGCTTGTTATACATAAATTTTCTTTATAAAGCATTATATAATGGAACATCTATATCAGCCCCCACCCCTACTCCAAAGCTCAGGGAACATTAAAGACGTTGGAACAAAAAGATTGTAAGACTTAAGTGGCTCACTGTGAAATGTTGTCTTCTGGATATAACATAATCACCACGCTTAAGAGGTCACAGAAGTAGTGGTTGCCTGTACAAGACCTTCATGGGACTGAGCCTGTCAACAATCTATCATGGAAGTTGAAAGAACTCATGAGGCCCTACCCCTTGTTGATGAGCTACTGGCAGTTAATAGAAGAATCATTTTCTTCTTACTTGTGTTCATAATGGCCACCCTAATTATAGTAAATGGCTCTCCCCGCCTCCCTCTCACACATATACACACACAGGGTGGGGGCAGAGGAGAGAGAGAGAGAGAGAGAGAGAGAGAGAGAGAGAGAGAGAGAGAGAATATTAAGAGAAGAATTTTGTTGGGAAAGAGAAAATGTCCTTAATAGCAATGGCAGAGATATATGCGAGGGTAACGAAGATGAATTTGATTAAAAGACATTATACACATGTGAAAATGTCAAAGAAAAATTTGAAATATGTTTTAAATATATATATGCATATATATGTGTATATATATATGCATATATATGGATACACACACACACATATATATATGTGCTCTCCCTGAGAGCGAGCCCCTGCACCATCAGGATAGGAGAAAAAAACTGGCTCCTGAATAATGCTGTTTTCTGATTTCCATTTCTATGTTGTAGCACGTGGGCAGGTGTGCATGTGTGCACTCACATACACAGAGAGGCATGCACGCACACACACATACATGTACACAAATAGATACAAGTTTTAAAGCAACAATTTTCTTGAAATCTACAGTCTACAAGTGCTAAAAGAGACTGTTAAGTCTGGGGACACTGAAGTTTTCCATCAGGTGAATGATTGTCATTGGCAAAATATCCACAGTACCTTGCCATCCCTCGTTCACCTTCCTTGATATATGAGTTTGGAAAGAACATATTGACGTGAATGCTTCGGAGGGGAAAGCTAGGATCCTGGTCAGACAAAAGGCTGTTCCTTGCTCTTAGGGTTCTGTTGAAAAAGCGTTGACACCAGCCTGACTTTATGCCCGGTTTTATCAGTTATAAAAGCAGTATGTCTGGTTTCATTTCCTTGTGTCTTGGAGCTGTGTCTCAACAAATGCTAGCACTGATCGAAATTTGCAGATAAGAAACATTTTCAAATTCCCCATGAGTCATAGAGGTAGTGGTAGTGAAATCAGAATTTAAGGTTGTTGAGTCCAGAGATGATTGAATTCAGTTTTAATGGTGGATTCTTATCCCAACCGTAAAGTGCAGAACAAGGTAGCTAATTCAAAGTGTTAGAAACCAAAATTATCAATCCTATTATTGTAGGTACAGGGGTACCAAGGATGTGAGAGGAGAGCAGATCTGCAGAAATTCTCCCAAGCTTGCATAAGACTCCAATAATAATCCTTCACATCATCATCACAAAGCACTGTTTCAACAGTGAATGCCAAGGAAGAAAATATACAAGCTCTGCTGGACAGATTGACTAAGAAAATGTGCTTCTATCAGAAGTTTGCAGCTTTAAGATTCCCTTGTGTTTTAGTGGTACCAACCCACAAAGGGAGTTAAGCCATTTTGATCTCCAATAATGAGAAACATGGCTGACATTCAGACCTGCAACTAGTTAACACGAGTTAATCCTCGAAACAAATCAAGAATGAAATGAGGGAGAAAGAAGAATTTCATAATGGTAGATATCAACTAATGGGTTACATTTCTTTCTTCTCAATTAGAAATGGCAGCGGGTTTTTAATTATTTTTCCTTAGCAGGCACATCAAAACATATCTACACAAAACACAGCAAATATGTTATAAACGTATTTAAGCCAAAGGGCTCATCAATGCTGTTTGCAATTATGAAATCATTTGGGGATATGGTATTTTTTTCCTTCTTCTTTTTTTTTTTCTTTTTGAAGGAATTGTTTTTCTCTTAGATGCAAACCACATCACAGACCATGAGACATAAATTTTTTATTGTATCTTCAAGAGCAAAGATGTGAATTGTGCAACAAAGGCACCATTGATAAAATGCAATAGCCCCCCAGCATCATGGAGATTATCTCTTTGTTTAGGAAATAAACAGAGAAGGCCATGGCTTTAGAAATGTGTGAGCTGGTGGGAGTGGGGAAATTAAGTGCTACCCAAAGAGTTCCAAGGAGGAATTATTAGAAATTCCCAACCCATCCACCCATCACTTTTGTCAGTTATGATGTGCCTCAAAAAATGCCATATTTTCCAAACATTTCCTTGTCACTCTGTGGGTCATAGAAGGCTTTTCTGCAATGGGATGTAGCATGGAAGACACTCAGAACACAGCACTGGGATTAAGCCTTTACCATTAGCACTACCTTCTCTGTGACTCGGCTTCTTTAAGAATGAGAGTATGTATGATTTTAGGATGCTGTTGTTCAGCCACATGAATAGCACAACATGGTGATATCAGGTCAAAAATTATTGGGTTGTAAAGTGAATGAATAAATAAGTTTAATAAAATGAATAAATATGAAGACTATAAAATAACATGTATTAATTTTAATTATGCTTATTTGTGTGTCTGTGTGTGTGTGTGTGTGTGTGTGTGTGTGTGTGTGTGTGTGTGAGCACATATATGAAATGAGAGAACTTGTGAGAGTCAGAACTCTCTTTTGTCCATGAAGGTCCCAAGGATAGAGCTCTGGTCATTAGGCTTGATATCAGGGATCTTTACCAGATAGGCTACTACACCAGCTCTGAAATATTAATACACTAATATAATAGTATAATATATTAATTTTAAATAATAACTGAAGTGACTTCATACTTTTGCTTTAATAATCAGATTACCTAAATATATACATATATACATGCAAACATAATTACATACACACACATATATATGCATGGGTCAACTAAAGAAGTCAGAAATGGAATTATACACAGAAAATTTTGAGTGACAAAGAGAAGTCCAGAGCTGACAACTTTACCAACAGTGGCTAAATTTAATCATTTTAATTTTGTTCAACCTTATCACACAAAAGATGCATTAAAGAGTAATTCTTCAACAAATCAACAAGCTGTCCTTACCTGATTCTGATTCCAGAAATCTCAGTCCTTAGTGAGTATAAACTAACCAGCCATTCTTCAACAGGTCTCCTGTTCCTGGGAAGAGAGCAAAGGGAGTGTTTATAAGACACAGCTGACATTGGGTTAGCATACTCATGGGAAGAAGTGGGAGCACAAAGGACTGACCATAAGAAAAGGTGTGAGCAGACGCCACAAATTTACTTCTGAAGAAAGCCACTGAGCCAATGGTAAAGGAATCCCTAAGCTTTCTATGCCTGTCTGCTTCTGAAAATGCCCACTTAACATGTGACAGACAGACAGCCTGACTGACTGACTGACTGACTGTCAGACTGAAAGACTGTCATACTGACAGACTGACTGACTGACTGGTTGACAAACTGACTGACTGACTAACTGACTGACTGACGAACTGTCAGATTGACAGACGACTGACTGACTGACTGACTGACTGACTGACTGACTGACTGACTGATGAACTGACTGACTGACTGACTGATTGACAAACTGACTGACTGACTGTCAGATTGACAGACAACTGACTGACTGACTGACTGACTGTCAGACTGACAAACTGACTGACTGACTGTCAGACTGATGGACTGACTGTCAGCCTGACAGACTGACTGACTGACTGACTGACTGACTGACTGACTGTCAGACTGATGGACTGACTGCCAGACTGCCAGACTGACTGACTGACTGACTGACTGACTGCCAGACTGCCAGATTGCCAGACTGCCAGACTGACTGACTGACTGACTGGCTGACTGGCTGACTGACTGACTGACTGACTGACTGACTGGCTGGCTGGCTGGCTGGCTGGCTGGCTGGCTGGCTGGCTGACTGACTGACTGACTGACTGGCTGGCTGACTGACTGACTGACTGACTGACTGGCTGGCTGGCTGGCTGGCTGGCTGACTGACTGACTGACGGACTGACTGACTGTCAGCCTGACAGACTGATTGACTGACTGACTGCCAGACTGCCAGACTGCCAGACTGCCAGACTAACTGACTGACTGACTGACTGACTGACTGACTGACTGAAGATGAAAGCCACAGTCCTTGTCCACTGGGAAAGTGCTCTCTCACTGAACTGTTTCTCCAGCCTGGAGTTATCTTTACATGTCATTTCTGATGTTTCCTGCGGATTCGACCATTTAAGAGTAAGATTAGAAATCTAAAAGTTGTTCCTCGGGAGAATCTGATGAGCACTAGAGGGGTAAACTGGCCCAGGGTATGATGTCTCCTCTGTGTCAAGAGACAATAAGGAAAGCTAGTACAGTGATGAGGTGTATTTTTGGCTCCATGTTCTTCCAATGCAACATTTATGAGATCTTTTTCAAAGGTTTACCACTGGGCAATGGCTACTTGGGGTGGTGGGAACTAGAAATAACTTGGTTGAAATAGCTCTGAATCCTTCACTGTAGAACAAATCTCTTAGGTCCTTGGTATCTCAGAATCAATCTCCACCTTTGAAAACTGCCCCTCTCCCTCAAATCCACAGCGTCAGGAAAGAACCCAAAGTGTAGAAAATGAAATTCCCAAATGGGGCTTGTTATATCACATGCAATCACATACAAAGATAGGAAACACACAAGGGGACACTGTCTAATTATCTTGAATGACAATCTTAAAAGTTTTCAAGTAAAACAAAATATGAGACAAAATAAAATATGTTAAGTATCTGTATGCTAAATTAGATGGGGCAGCAAGTCAGGACTCTTTCATTTTCTAGTGACCCCTGTATCTGTAAGCTTTTATTGGTGGGAACTACTATAGATATTCCTGATAATATTCACCTTTGAAACATGGCAGTCCACAGTGTACTAACACAAGGGTAGACAAATTGCTTCTACTCCAATGGGTTATAAGCACTGTTGATTAGAATGTTCTATCCTTCAAGTAGCTCAGACCCACTTGGAAAATCATAACAGAGAATGAAGTTCAACTCTTATCCATTCTTTGACCCAGTGGTACCAATATGTCCTGTGGTGGTTTGAATGAAAATGGCTTCCATAAGCCAGTAAGGAGTGGCACTATTAAAAGTAGTGGCTGTGTTGGAGTGGGTGTGACCTTGTTGAAGGTACCATATCACTGAGGGGTGGACTTTGAGATGTCAGAAGCTCCAGGCAAGCCCATTGGCTCGCTTTCTCTTCTTGCTGCTGTGAATCCAGATATAGAGCTCTTGGTTCCTTCTGCAGCACAATGTCTGCTTGCATGATGCCATGTTTCCTGTCATGATGGTGATGAGCAAAACCTCTGACCCTGTGATTAAATGCTTTCCTTTATAAGAGCTACCATGATCATGTGTTCCTTCACATCAATAGAAACCCTAACTATGACAGGATTTTTTAATGAGAACCTGAGACTAAGCTAGGGCAGACAATATTTCATTTCTCAAAATTAAGAACTTAGATCACTGTTCAGTCAAAGCTTGTGCCAATGAAGAAGATCAATCTAGAACCTCAAATAACAGTGCTGTAAAAATCCCATAGAACAAATTATTTCTCTGATAATTGGAGCTATGTCAAAGTGAGGTACTCCAAGACAAGTGAACATTCTGTGTGCATACTGAATAATATCTCCTTGACGTGTCCATTCGGGGAAAGAAAAGGCTGGACAAGATGACTTCAGCAGTGCTCCAACCTAAGATATTTAAATGTATTAGTAAGCATCTGGACCACATATTAAGTTAATGCCATCTCTTTTTGTTGTTTAATCTTGGCAAAAGTACCAAGAAAAAGAAATTTTCTTGCAAAAAAATTCTACTGACTGTATAGTTTTCTTGTAGAAGCAGAAAGAAAGCTAAGTAAAGTGTTTTCTACTCAGGATTTCCAGATATACTATATGATGAAGTAGGGTGGTAGGAATATGCAAAATATAACATAGTAGTTAAAAGTGCTGTGGTTTAATATCATGGCTTTGGCTCTTCTATGCTCCATTACTTTGGGGATGTTGTTTAGACCTTCTAAAATGTATTTCTTTGTCTGAAACAAAGCACTTCACATGGTCATTGTTCCAATAAAATAAGGAATGTAAGACACTTAACAGGATGCACATACTAAACTGCTAGTATGTACCAGCCGTGGACTGTCATAAAGGAAGGCTGCTTTGGAAAACATCACCCATGTTTTAACATTTGTGTTCTGTGTGTATAACCAGAGATGGGTACTGAATAGTTCTGGATGGCAATGGTTAGACAGTTAATGAAAAATAAACTAATGTTATTATAAATGAAAACATTTTAACTTGTGTTTTATACAAAATAGAGCCTGGGCTTTGGCTTATGACAGATGTAATTTTTTTCTCTGCCCAATATCCGGTAATATCTTGAATAAGTGTGTTATCCCAACTGCACTTCCATGACCTAACCTGCAAAGTAGGAACACATCATTTGGGATCCTTTTAGCTGCAAATTAGCACAGTGCATGGACACAGTTTGCTTCAGCCCCTTGGGCTTGTTTGTCTTACCTATCATATATTCTAGAGGTTTCTCACTACAAAGAAAATCCTGCAGCTCGCACATTCAGAAATGCACTGTCTTGACTTGCCCCCATGATCATTAGTCATATATAACAGCTCGAAAAACTCTCGTGTCAGACTGCCTCAAGTTTCAAGAAGATAACAAAAGTTTGTTTTTCAGCAAGAAGAAAGTCTTACCCAGAAGTCCCTAGAAGGGATCTCCTTAGGGACAATTGGCTAGACTGGAATCACATACCCATCCTCGCATCCATCTCTGGTTGAATATCAGGATACCGTGGCTGAATCCTTGTTCATCATTTGGAAAGTGCTTCACAACAGCACACATCTGAACAAACCAAGAGTTATATTAGGAAGAGGAAATGAAGACTGTAGTAAGAAAATGGTAGCAAGTGACTCAAATATTTGCCAAAGTGTTGGGAAGCTTAACTGAACTATCACTTAGTACATGATAAGTACTCCCTGCCTATTGTTTGCTCTTTTAATAGTTAAAACATCTTGAAGCCATTACTATCCCAGCTAAACTGCCCCCAAAAAGAGAAGTATTGCTTTACAAAGATACATTAGAAATTTCTCTTTTGATCATAAAGAAAACTGTTTAGTATACATAATGTCTTTTCTTAAGATTTTTAAATCATATTCATGTATAAATTCTGAGTCTCTAATTCATTTATACTGTAATTCAACATTATTATCATCCAACATTCATACCAATTTCTGAAAGACCTCTGCTATGTGCTACACATGCATGTCAGTATAGTAATCCTTCTGATCATTCCTTGGGGGTTTATGAGACTCATTAATAGAAGTTGTGTTTGAGGCATTTATTGAATTGTCATGTATTGGACCAAATGGCAGGCGACTATTGATTTATGACAAGAGATACCAGCATCAAGTTAGCCACTATCAGAGATTTGTAGGTTGCCTTGCTCAAAGTCATAGAGTGTGGTGGATTTGTGTCTTCTCCTTTTCTTTTTTTTCTTAAGGGTATAGTTACATAGCCCAGATTGCTCATGAACTCAAGATCCTCCTGCTTCGTCTTCCCAGGTGTAAAGATTATATTAGGCAGCTGCTACCATGTCAGGCTAATCTACTCTTGGAATATTGTATCATATAATTTTGGCCACTGTACTACATTGTGCTACAGCAATGACTAGATCTTTATTGACTGAGTAGCGTCTACATTTTGCACATCCACTATATGCCAGGTTTGTAAAATGAGTTTCTGGAACAGGTTCTTATTCTATGAATAAGGACTGAACTTCAGAGAAGCTGACTGCATAAAATCAAGCGGCTTACAGGGTGGAGAATATCAACTCAAATCCACATTTTCCAAAGCCCAAAGGCCCCCAGAAGCTAAAGCATTTTTGACATTAACCAAAACCTACCAGTCACACATCTTCTTTAACTACTCTCACTTCTGCCTTTTGTTCCTTTCTTCCCCCTTTACAAAACACGACTGGGATCGAATAATGCAACTATTTCTACTCATCATCCATTAGCAAGAAAAACACCCCAACAACTTATTGTCATTTTCATCACAGTGATGAGAGGTTCAAGTGAATGTGTGATTAGTCTATAAATAAGCGTATCACAATCTGCTTTCTGTGCCGAGGAAAGCTTGGTTGCCTACTGATGGCTCTTTTACACTGATTATCAAATCTCTCCCCATAAGTGAGGAGTACATATATAATCTAACTAGAAGGAGATAAAAATACATAATATTTATTTCTACTCATGTGCTACGTTTGACATTGGAGCTTGATATTACACCCAGATCTCCTTTAGGACCGAGGGTGCCCACTCCTGGCAGATGGGAATATGTGATACTTAACGTGCTGTAGATGTGTCTGTTACCTAAAGAATCTCTTCAGCTGAGGGGCCAACTGACTTTGGTGTTCACCATCCATCCCCTCAGCATCCTCTTTAAGCCATCATCCCATGTCTCAAATACAAGTCATTGTGAAGGTTTTTCTTTGTTTGTGGAGGTTTGTTTTTTGTTTTCATTTATTTGTTTTGTTTTTGAGACAGAGTCTGTCTACACAGCCCTGGCTGTCCTAAAACTCACCATGTAGATCGGGCAGGCCTTATACTCACAGAAACCTGTCTACCTTTGTCTCCCACGTTCTAGAAATCAAATGTGTGGGCTGGAGTGATGGCTCAGAGGTTAAGAGTACTGACTGCTCTTCCAGAGGTCCTGAGTTCAAATCCCAGCAATCACATGGTGACTCACAACCATCTATAATGAGATCTGATGCCCTCTTCTGATGTGTCTGAATAATTGTACATATGTATAATAAACAAATAAATCTTTTTTAAAAAAGAAATCAAATATGTGTGCCAACACATCCAGCCATTGCTGGGTTTTATTTTGATGGAATCTCTCAACAATCACACATACTCAGTCCTTGCCTTGGGCTCTTTTTAGAGAATCCAGTTAAGATGCCTGTCTCAGAAGAAATACCATAATAAGACTTCTAAGGCTGGGTATGGTGGCCCATACATTTAATCCCAGCACTTGGGAGATAGAGGCATGCATATCTTTGTAACTTTGAGATCACACAGATCTACAGAGTGAGTTCCCGGACAGCCAAGGTTACAGAATGAGACCCAGTCTCACAAACACATACACACACATACACACACACACACACACAGAGAGAGAGAGAGAGAGAGAGAGAGTGAGAGAGACAGAGAGAGCAAGAGAGAGAGTGAGAGAGAGAGAGAGAGAGAGAGAGAGAGAAGGCTTGTAACATCTCACATACTCAAAAGTTAGCCTTACCACCTCTACCCGAACCACAAGAATGTTGAGGCACCAGCAACAATACACTAATTTTTGTGAGCAAATGAGGAGAGAAAGACTGCTAAAATGGTTCTCTCCTCGTAAGTTCTCTCTTCTAACCACTGTGCTACAGGGCAGAAAGCCACATCTTTGATAGCGGGGGCCCACCCCAGTAGGAGAGTAAACAGTGAAGTTTAGATTCAGTTTCGGTTGCTGTCAGTCATCCCTCGTGGTAGCTCTGGACTCAACCTGGACAGGTGTGATGAAGATGGCACCCACCTCTGAGAACTCAAGACTGGTGGAAAAGTTTCCCCTCAACCACCCACACTGAAAGCAGCAAAAGCAACAGATAGAAGAAGATCTAACATTTAGAGAGTCCTAGTGTGGCCTCATATCATCAGAACATGAACTAAGACGAACTACCTCGCCTATCTTTATCTTTGTTACTCCATCTTCAATAAAGAAGTAATTTTTTTTAAGTTCCTTTCTCATGTGATTATGATTAAAAGAAAAAAACTAAGTAAATCAGTTGGTATAGGTGCCTAGAGGCTCTCCTAGCATAGTAACCTTCCACTAAATAGGAAACACCATTGCCAAGCATGAGTATATATTAAAGACTACAAAGTTTGTACACCACTCAATTTGGCAGACCATACCAGTAAAAATACCACCCTCTGGAGTAGATCTCCACAGGGGGGGACAAAGCATCCTATGGAAAAAGATTGTCTAGAGAAATGGTTCTGTCATGAGGAGTCACTGTAAGTACTATCTAATCAGTAAAGGACAATCCCCCAAACTCAAAGTAGGAAATCCAGTTACAAGATGAAGGAAAACACCCAAGGTGTGTGTGCTCCAAAGCATAACTGGAACCTAGTAATTAAAAAGGTTGCTATCATCTGAACTGTGCTCAGCAAGTGGCATACCTAACAATAAAAACATGTCTGATCGATGATGTAGGAGAGCGTCAGTACCAAGCCTTTGTAGAGCTTATTCCGTGCTCTCAAAAGTGGGAGGAGTCCCATTTGATAACAGAAGTACTCTAATTATGAAAGACTATACTTGATAACAAAGAGCACACAGTTCACCATTATGTGGTTTCAAACTCACAGCAGCACTTGAATGCACAGGGCATTCAAATGCAAATCTTCTGGTCCTTTTCCTACCCTGAAAGATGAGAAGCATCAGAGGCACTAGTTTCTATGCGGTTTTTTTTTTTTTACAAGCTGATGAGGTAGTTTCAGTACATCCTATAGTTGGAGATGAGTGGTGTGTCTCTTTCTGTGTATGTATATGTGACACATGTGCATATATGTATATGTGTGTGTATATGGAGGGGTATCTATGTATGTGTATGAATATGTGTATGTATGTGTATGTTTGTGTATGTTTGTGTATGTGTGTGTAGAGAAGGTGTGTCTATATGTGTATGTATATGTGTGTGTATATATGTGTGTATGTGTGTAGGAGGAGGTAGTGTCTGTGTGTGTGTCTGTGTGTGTGTTTGTGTGTGTAGGTGTCTTTATTGTTTTTGTGTGTGTATGTAGGAAGGGGGTGTCTTTGTTGTCTCTCTCTGTGTGTGAGTGTGTGTGTAGGAAGAGAGGGTGTCTTTATTGTCGGCGTGTGTGTGAAGAGGGGGTGTCTTTGTTGTCTCTCTCTCTCTGTGTGTGTGTGTGTGTGTGTGCTCGTGTTTCCAGACACTAATACCACCATTCTAGGATAACAACATTCTTACCTAATATATGACCAAGACTGCCACAGGTGACGAATAATTAACTCTTCCCAGCATCCTGTGTGGTTTCACTAAGAACAATGATAGAGGTTGTGAGGAAAGCGCTGTGTTCGCAGAATTGCTTCTATCACTTTGGTTTACTTTCCTTTGAACTGTGTTTTAATCAAAGCAGGTTGATCTCCACTTGGCGAAAATGTTTCATTGCAAACCACTTGGGGCTTTATAGGTTTTCCGCCACATTTTATTGGATCCTTGTAAATCTTATGAAATTCTGGAATGTCTAGACCATAAAAACCTACCATCTGAACATGTTTTCTATGGAGATGCTTCTTCCCTATGCAGACTCACATGTTTGCATGTAGTGGTGGGAAAAACAAAAAAACAAAAAAAAACTTTTAAGATGTTGCTACTGTGTCTGAGTTGAAAGACCACCTTTTTAGCTGACTGGAATTTTACTTGTCACAGATGGACTCTTTATTGAACTATCAAAAAGGCTTGAGCCTCTAATAATAATAATAAATCTTATTTCCCATTACATGTTCCTTGTGTTTGTCGTTTCCTATTCTTTTCCATGCACAAAGTATACCTGTGAGAATGTTACAGTTATTGATGTGCTATTATCACACTGATGCTCATCTTCACTGAGAAAGATGGTGTGGTAATGGCTGAGAACAAGGTTCCAAGATAATTTAAGACACCCCGGCCCATGCAAACTCAAACGAACACAGAAAGAAGGAAATCCTTGTATACCTCTTTAATGAAACAGAACCGAGCTCCTGAGTGCTGGGGGTGAACCGACCCTTTCTTCTCACCAAGTTTATTAACTGGCCTCATGGTAAGAATGAGCGAATTGCTGTAGAATTTTCCATTTATTTGTCTAAAGCATTGACTGCCAGTCGTGCATGAGAGTTCCTGTGTTGTCCTTTCCAAACTTCTTTGCCTCCCACCATTCCGTTACCAATGGAAACCGTATCTGCGCATGGGTGAGCCTGCACGGGGAGGTCCAAACCATGCCTTTCATGTCGATTTTAGGAATTCTGTGCAAAACCACTTTTTCTACCCTAAAAATGAAAATAAAAATATTGTTTGCACTGCTCATATCTCCAAATGTCTGGGTCCAGGGAAGACTATAACATGAAAAAAAATCTTTATCTTCCCAGAAAGAGTGCTAATCAGCCAGTAAGCACCAAGCAGGTGCCCTAGCTTGTGAAGAAAGTTGAAGCCACGTGAGTCCATCTTGGGAGGATGGGTGAACCCCCCAAAAAAGAAACACAGTTGAGTTTTTTCTGAACCACGGGATACACGATTGGAGCCGTGTGACTTTCACACCCAAGCTCTTCGAGCCAAGGATACCGCCCATCACTTTGGGATTTAAAAACCTAGGTTCCTAAAAGGTTTTATTGACACTTACCTTGCGCTGTGACTTCACTGACAATTTCTCTGCGCTCTGTTCTTGTTTGGAATAAAAATGCGGTTGACACTAAATCACTTAGTCACCTAATTGAGGAGCTCACTAAAAAGGTCTCTCTGGTCCCCGGAAGCCACAGGTCAAAAGCAACACTGAAGTGAAATTCCAACAAAAAGTGACACAATGAATTGCCCTATGATTGACGCAGAATTGTTAAACTCATAACCCTTATAAATTGATCCCATAAATAAATGTGACTAATGTGATCATAATATTAACTGTCCCCTTTTTAGTAAATGACATAGATTTTTATCATTTCTCCCAGATCTTCATGGTACTAGTGAAAAGTCAAGTCAGAAAAGATCATGGGAAGTCATTAAGATACAATTCTCTTCATAGTTTAATCTTTCATTTTCTGGTTTTTTTAAAAGATTTATTTATTTATTTATTTTATGTATATGAGCACACTGTCACTGTCTTCACACACACCAGAAGAGGGTGTCAGATTGCATTACAGATGGTTGTGAGCCACCATGCGGTTTCTGGGAATTGAACTCAGGACCTCTGGAAGAGCAGTCAGCGCTTTTAACTGCTGAACCATCTCTCCAGCCCCCCTAGTTTAATCTTTTAAAACAAAAGGAAGGGAGAGAAGAAATTACGACTCGTTTATCTTAAAATTGCAGGAAAGGTGTGATAATTTTTTAAAAAAATAACTGCATCTGCCCCAGTACCATATCACAAGTATCACAGGTGTGTGAGCTCAAAAATGCATGTAGGGTTTTAGTGATGAGAAAACCTCAGTAAAATTGTGTGGTCTTAGTTTCACAGTCCTCCAACAGACTTGTTTACTTTGACCTAGATGTAAACACGGTCTGACTCTCAGAAATAGCCCCATGGTGCATGGAAAAAAGAAAATATTCTGGAGGTAAGAAGATGATGTTTGACAGAACAGGTTCACTCCTTTCCTGGCATGCAACAGGCTGCCCAATGGTTGAAGCAGCCGTAGATAAGATGGTGTGAAAATTATACTTTCTATAGGAATGCATGTGACTATTTTTAATTATAAAGTAATCAGACATACTATATGATAACATAATTCCTTTCCACACACATTTACCTACCATCAAATTACATAAAGAATAAGTTTCATTAGACACAATGAAAACAAAAACAGTATGAATTTTAAGCAGTCTGAATATAAAGAACTTTTTTAAAATGCCTTATTCTGTTAAAAAAAAAAGATTTCTTCAGGCCTGGACACTTAAAAAGAAACACTGTCACTTAATTTTTCTAAAATCAATTTTAATGGCATTTGCTATTTACTATACTAATCAAAAAGTATTTATGACCCCAGAATATACCAAGTCACTCTAAACTGGAAATCAATGGGTCACGGTAGGCATATGAAATAAGCTGCTAGCAACTCTCCTCACTGCACAACAGGCCTTTGGCAAACACATGAAGTGTACTTGTGCACCCAGAGCAAGGTGTGCACCAAGACAGACATCAGAAAGCAGCAGGGAATCAGAAAGGGATTATATAAGACAGGGGAACTCTAGCCCAGCAACAGAAGGGGACGGAGCTCGACAGCAGAGCATTGGGGGAAAACAAAACAAAACAAAGCTGAATTCCACTCTGTTCAGAGATACATAGGTAGATACATAGATAGATAGATAGATGATAGATAGATAGATGATAGATAGATAGATGATAGATAGATAGATAGATAGATAGATAGATGATAGATAGATGATAAATAGATAGATAGATAGATGATAGATAGATGATAGATAGATAGATAGATAGATAGATAATAGATAGATAGATAGATGATAGATAGATAGATAGATAGATAGATAGATGATAGATAGATAGATAGATAGATAGATGATAGATAGATAGATAGATAGATGATAGATAGATGATAGATAGATAGATAGATAGATAGATAGATAGATAGATAGATGATAGATAGATGATAGATAGATAGATGATAGATAGATGATAGATAGATGATAGATAGATAGATGATAGATAGATGATAGATAGATAGATAGATAGATAGATGATAGATAGATGATAGATAGATAGATAGATAGATAGATAGATAGATAGATAGATAGATAGACGGATAGACGGATAGACGGATAGACAGACAAATAGATAGATTATAGAGATAGAGATGATATATATATATGTGTGTGTGTGTATATATATATAGATAGATAGAGAGAGAGAGAGAAAGAGAGAGAGAGAGAGAGAGAAGGAGAGAGAGGGGGAGGGAGGGAGGGGGAGAGAGAGAGAGAGAGAGAGAGAGGGAGGGAGGGAGGGAGGGAGAGAGAGGGAGGGAGGGAGGGAGGGAGGGAGGGAGGGAGGGAGGGAGAGAGAGAGAGAGAGAGAGAGAGAGAGAGAGAGATGGCAATACACTCAAGTAAATTCCTACTTCACAGTAAGCCAGCAGGAGCATAGTTTTTAGCACAGGCTAAAGAAGTTGAAACTCTGCTGGGGATGTGGTTCACAGCTCTTTGATCTTTCTCTACAGCACAAAAAGAAGAAGATAACTTGCTTAGTTTTCAGAGCCTATTGAAGAAAATATTTGAATATTCACGGACTTAGAATCACAACAGAGGCCATGTTTCTTATAGCCATAAAGCAAAATAATTTTAAAAGCTACCCATTTTTCTTGGGTCACTTACTCTGTCCTAGGCAAAAATAACCTCCAAGTTTATTTGATTTTATCTGCTGAACATGTGAGGAGCACATTATTGATGTCCAATGAACCTAAACAAGGCAGTTGGTATGAGACTGAAATCCCAGCACTCAGGAGGTGGAGGCAGGGGGATTCAGAATTCAAGGTCATCCTTAACTACAGACAGATAGAGGCCAGTCTTGGTTGCATAAAACCCCATAAGAAAAATTAAAAAAAAAAAAAAAAAAAACATACACCAAAACACTAACATTATATATATATATATATATATATATATATATATATATATATATATATATATATATATATATATATATATATATAAAGAAACTGAGTCAAAAGACTGAAGAAATCTGATTAGCTATTAAATATTGAATAATTTACTGATTTACTAATACATGGAGATATATTATTCATATTTGCCTCAGTGTGACTATATGTGAAGAAAGATTGCAATTCAATAACTACAATACTCAAATATTGTCTGGCATAATCAGGAGATAGAGTCCCCTAGACTACCCATGATTTTGGTTCTCAGGTGAACCAGAACTTCATTCCTTATACCCACTACTTGCTGGTCAAGTGATCTTCCCTTTGGTATCAATGATTAAGTAAAAAAAAAAAAAAAATTCCTGTTCAGTGTCATTAGTATGACTTTAAGTTGTACTTGTTTTATAGTGAATTTTATATATCTTGACCCAGAGAAATTTATTAAAAAGAGATTAAATATCGATGTAGTTCAATTAGCAGAGTCATTGCCTGGCATCAAAGAAGCCCTAAGTTCAATCCCCAGAACCCAATAAACCAGAAGCTGAAGTGTCTAGAATCCTTAAGGTGATAAGGACCAGAATTTCAAAGCCAGATGCCAAACAAGATATCCTCTGGTATAATAGTGGCATGAATATTTCAATTGCTCCTGGACCGGATTTGAACTTCTCTATGCCTCATCAAGAGCCCTGGACTGTAGAAGTTTTAGACCTTCGTGAGGAACCTACAACTCTTGTTTTGCTGCCGGGTCATGTTACCAGCTTGCTTTCTAATTCTTGGTGCTCACACCCATATATCAATACCACTCCCAACTGTCACCAGAGAAGTCCCTTACTGCCGCATGACCAGCCAAAGTGCTGAGGATAAATCACAGTGGATTACTCAGTCCTAGATAAGAGCTCTATAATACTTCTTCCAAGGCTCAGGGGACATCTCAGAAGACTGGTAGAAAGAATCTAAGAGTCAAAGATTAGGAAGATAGACCAAATATATATATATATAATCTTCTGGATATGACATACGTGTTTCATTCATGAACCCACCAAAACAATGGATATCTACACAGGACTTGGACAAGAATCAGCCCATCACTGTTTCATTATAAATGAGGGAGGGACTCATGAGGCCTAAGCCTTCCTGGGCTGTGTATGTTGAAAATGGTTGTTGGGAGTATTATACCTACACTGAGCAAGAAACTCTAATTAAACTCAGTGGGTCATTCGCAACGAGAAGGCCTGAAATTAGTGGGGAGGATCATTGGGAAGACGACCTTTCTGTCAGGGAAAGAGGTTAGATATGAGAGGGGGTGGGAGATGAAAACAACTAAAATTAGGCATATAAATGATTGAGGGGGCTAAAGCGATGACTAAGCAATTAAGAGGACATGACTAAGCAATTAAGAGGACATGACTAAGCAATTAAGGGGACATGACTAAGCAATTAAGGGGACATGACTAAGCAATTAAGGGGACATACTGCTTTCGCAGAGGACCTGAGTTCAGTTCTCAGCGTTCATACCAGGCAGCTCTTCCTCCAGCTCAGGGGACCTGATACCTCTGGACTCTGAGGACACCTGCATTACATATTCACACATATACATACATACATATAAACACATACAAATAAATGCTTTTAAAATAAACTATAAATGTATGAGACTGTAAAACAATGAAATTAAAGAAGAATCGGGAAAAGTTTTAAGTTGGAGGTCAGTTCTGTAGTGAGCTTTAGAACCATCGTGGGCTACATGATAATCTGTATCACAGGGAAGAAAAGAGGAGGGATTTTAATAGAATTCACTTCAGAATAATCTTTATCAATGCATGGGGTTTTTTTTATAGTGTATGAGAACAGACAAAAATTGCTGACCAAAAAAATCTATTCTTTGCTTCACAGAAACTGATCTTTCAAATGGTTCTTCTGCTTCTCGCTTGCCATAAAGTGAATCTCCTCTGGCAGAAGTGAGCACTCCTGCGCCAGACCTCAGTGATGCCAAACTTGATGGAGTTTAGGTATTCATTCAATGGCATCACAGATTTCTCATCCCCTGAGACGTATGGCATACCACATTTCCATAAAGGAAGATGGGAAAATCCTGCCTCCTGACACGCTGGCGTGGTGTGTATCCACTACCAGTGCACATCGTGGTTTTTAAAATAAGTATCGTGTTAAACAGAGCTCCCTGGATGTGACTTCAACAAGATGGCTCCTGTTTGCCTCCGAATGTCAAGGTGTGGTCTTTGAAAGGATAAAATAACGTTTTTGGCACACAACTGTTTGTTCAGTTTCTAGAGATGCAGCAAATATGCAGGCCACTAGCAGGTGACTCTAGCAGTTAGAGCCAAATAATGTCCTCCAAAGTATGATTCAAAGAGTAAAGGTAAGCCTTTCCCAGTTCAACACCAAGAAAGAAAGGAAGGAAGGAAGTCAGGCAGGCAGGGAGGAAGGGAGGTAAAGAAGGAGGGAAGGAAGGAAGAATAATAAAGAAGGAAAGAAAGAAGGAAGGGAGGAAATAAAGAGAGAGGGAAGGAAGGAAGGAAGGAAGGAAGGAAGGAAGGGGGAAGTAAGAAAGAGAGAGGAAGGAAGGAAGGAAGGAAAGAAAGAAAGAAAGAGAGGAAGGAAGGAAGGAAGGAAGGGGGAAGTAAGAAAGAGAGAGGAAGGAAGGAAGGAAGGAAGGAAAGAAAGAAAAAAAGAGAGGAAGGAAGGAAGGAAGGAAAAGAAAGAAAGAAAAGAAGGAAGAAAGGAAGAGAGAGGAAGGAAGGAAAAAGGAAGAAGGAAGGAAGGAAGGAAAAGGAAGAAATAAAGGGAAGAAAGGAAGAAAAAAGAAAGAATGAATGAGTGAATGAATGAACGAAACAAACAAACAAAAAAAGAAAGTGAAGGGGAGATGAAATCATGGCTGCTTGGGGAATGACAGTGCTGGAAGAGTTGAAGATTCAAGTTCACAGGTTTAGAGCACGCTTCCTGGGCATCTTGGACTCTGGGAATACAATGGTAATAGATAATATGTCCTGCTGGTTCAAAGCAAGCCTGTATCCAGGCACATTTAGACTAGGACAGTGTCCTGTAAATTTGTTAGAACAGGAGGTAAGTGACATCAGAGGCAAGTGACAGACTCTGACATCACAACCCTGGCATCTATATCCTGCAACCTTATCCCAGTTGTTAAACCTCTTTGAGCTTCAGCCTTCTTACTTGATGTGTTTCCTGCAGTATTGTTCTGAGACAGAATGTTAAAAGCACCAGGATTACACATGTCCCTCAACCATTAGCCATTTCTTCAGGTCCGCGGTCCATGCCAGCATATTCTCAAGGTGTAGCAGAAGTGTTACAATCCACAAGCTATAGGCCAAAGAAGCGCAGTTTGTCTCTGCCATCATGGTGAGCCTTTCTCAAGCACTCAGGCTGGAGAACCCTTGAGAATTATGTTCCCATGAGGAGAACAGAAAGGCATCGTGGCACGCACGGCTCCTTGTTCCTGCATCTTCTTGTGTCAATCTGGGAATGAGTCACGCGTATACTTCCTTCACAAGCAAAGGCCAGGCTGATCTACAGAGCAAGTTCTAGGATGAGCAGAGTCTACACAAACTCAGAGAAAACCAGTGTCTGAGAGAGAGAGAGAGAGAGAGAGAGAGAGAGAGAGAGAGAAGAAGAAGAAGAAGAAGAAGAAGAAGAAGAAGAAGAAGAAGAAGAAGAAGAAGAAGAAGAAGAAGAAGAAGAAGAAGAAAGAAGAAGAAGAAGAAGAAGAAGAAGAAGAAGAAGAAGAAGAAGAAGAAAAAGAAGAAGAAGAAAAAGAAAAAGAAGAGAAAGAGGAGGAGGAGAAGGAGGAGGAGGAGGAAATAAAAAACTTAAATAATTTGAATTTGGAAGTCTCCCCCCAGACACACTTTCTCTCTCCTCCCCTCCCTCCCTCCTCATTCACATAAACTAATAAAAGCCATGATCTTGTTCTCTAGACTCACATAAAACCTGGGCACCAAGGTTTCCTTGCAGCCCTTCCCTAGGTTTGAAAATCAATTTCCAATGTCCTACCTCCATTAAACTCAACAAAGGTAGCAGCATAGACATGAAAGTGCAAACCCGAGAAAGAAAAAAATAATAGCAGCTGTGGCCAGCTGCCAGCTCTTGGCCAATCAGCGGTGTGTTTAGTCGCTTCAGAGGCTGGGGATGGGAACTGTCTGAACCCCTACAGCTGCCCAGTGCAAGTGGAGACCACCCATGCTGAAGTGGACAGGCATGAGGAACAGCGTGCAACAATGGAGAATCAGAGCCCTCTAGTTCCAAGCCTTCACCTTTTTCCCTAGGCTTAGTCTGAACTCTGAGAAAGTCAAAATGGGGGGGGGGGGCAGAAGAAGGGCAGAGAGAGAAACAAAGAGGGAGAGAGAAACAGAGAGGAAAAGAGAAAAACAGAGAAGAGGCAGAGAGACAGAATCACACAAAGACACAAAGACAGATAGACAGAGAGAGACACAGAGACACAGTGACAGAGAGGAGACAAACAGAAAGACAAAGAAAAGCCTAGAATAAGTCAGTAGGCTCTGCTATTAAATCACTGTCTCGGACCAGCAACAGAATCCTGGGATGGAAAATTAGGTTTCCAGTGGAAAATCACCATCTCAGGCTTCAGCGATCTCATTTGAGTGGGGCACTCCCTTTCACCCAACACCGTTAACATCTCACCTGTGGGCGGTTTCTAGAACTGCTTCGCACCTCTCTCTCTGTCCCAACACCTAATACTTCATGAGCGTGAGAGCGCCTGACACGAACTCGTAGGAGCTGGTGGTTTCGAAGACAGGCTTTTTGTATTCATAGCTTTTCTGTGAGCGCCTCTGTGCTGCTCTTAACGATTGCAGTTTGTTTCGTTTTTAAGGTCAGAGGACAGGCGTACTTCTGTGTCCTGATTATGACACAGCTGTGCCACATCGTGGTCATCACAGTGATATGCATTAGAAGAAGAAACAGACTAAATGGTCAAAAACAAGCACAGGACCTGAGGTTTGATCCCCAGCGTGACAGAAACTAGGAGTGGAAACACATGCTCACAATCCTAGCACTCATGGGGTAGAGAGTAGAAGATCACGGTTCAAGTTCCATGTCACTCACAGCTACATCATTAGTTCAAGGCCAGCTTGAACCACTTCTTTAAAAAAAAAAAAAAGAATAAATAAATAATAAACATTTCATTCTTTAAAACAAAAAGTTGGACCTAGCACAGAAAGCCATGTACAAAGCCTTCAGATTTGAGTGAAGCTTTTATACAGAAACATCCAAGGGATGGATGTCTCTACTAACCATACCTATCACCCCAGCTCCCAACATGAATACCCACTAGGGAACTTGAACATGAATCTGGAACCTTTGCTTGCTGACTGTAGGCTGTCTGGAGGCAACCTGTCAGATTTTGTTTCATTTGTTTATTTTCTCAATGACACTAATCTGCAGGCAGATTAATGTCTGATAATCCGAGAACATCACAGGAGATTTCTTGCATCATAACTTCTTCTATTCTGCCTCCAGGGCCAGACTGCTAACTCGTATCACTCAACAACGTAGCCTGACTGAGTAAAATAACAGTATCACAGAGCACAGTATCAGAAGAATGTGCTTTTGCCAAATGATACAGTCCAGACAGAGAAAATGAAATCTGTGCTTGCTCTGTTGTTAGAGGGATGCCCAGTAACACTCTGCTTACCACAGGCTTCTGTACACAGACACAAACCACAGAATGTTTGTGTCATTTAAAGCTGAGTCTCAGCTTAGAATGTTAGTGCACATGAGAATCTTAACATGCAGGCTCCCGTGCCTCACAGGAACTAAAGAGAAAGCCCCCATTTGATTCTGCCATAACTGCCTAGGAACTATTCTAGCACATAAGGCAAACCAGAGCCAAGCAGCACGAAGGCACAGCCGGGATGCTTGGGATGAGACTCCTCTGAGCACAGTTAAGGGCTGCAGAAAGGGGGATCCTTACTTAGGACTGAAAAAACATTGTAGTCAATAAAACACTTGTCTTGCATGCAGAAGATCCTGAATTTGATCACCAGAACCTATGTTTGAAAGAAGAAGCCATGTATTGTGTTGGGTGTCATGGTCTCTAGGAGTTCATATGTGCATTAGTCCCACTGTTTCTGGAAACAGTTTCCTGGGGTCATCCTCCACCTCTACTGACAGTCCTTCTGTCTTCTCTTCCATATAGATCCCTGAGCCTTGAAGACAGGGGTTTGGCTGAAGAGTCTTCAGTTAGAGCCGAGCGCTGCAAAGTCTCTTACTCTCTGCATGTTGTCCAAACCTGCAAAGAAAATGAAATCCCAGCACAAAGAAAAGGAAGTGGAGACAAAGTCCCACCCCCGCTAAGCAAGAAGCTATGTGCAGTAGCTTCTGCTGAACAGTCACCCATCTCTACCTGAGAGCTTTGGTCTAACGTACACAAAAGTGATTTCCATCTTGATGAAACCCAGAAAGGGATGGTTATTCCAGTGGTTCATGCCACAGAATACATTTATGCTGCGTGCACTGTGGAATGGTTGTATCTAACACCACATCCTCAGAGAAACATGGCTAGGAAACTTAGCCAGGAGCCTTCTTCATGCGTGGCCCCAGCGGCACCTCAGTAATGTTTCATTCCAGAACTAAATGTGTGCTAACCATTTCAATCCAGAGTAAGTGTATGCTATATCTGGAGAATTCCATCCAAGATGGAAATTTTTGTATCTCTTTGCTCCACGCTCGCTATACCCAAAAATCTTAAATGCCCTTAATATGCAGTGCTTTTCTGAAGTATCAGCCAGAACAGATAAAATGTGTTTTCTTTTCTCTGAAGAGTTCAGGGTTCAAAGTCCCAAAGGTACTGACCCCTATCTACTGACCACAGTATTGTCTGCACAGGATCAGCTTTCACATTTGATGTCAAAACTACACAAGCAGGACTAGAGATGTCTCCCTCACCTTTTATTCTTCCTTTCCCCCAGATTTTATTTTCTTTATTCATGCGTCCTTAACCAATTGATACCCTTACCCCCAATATCTCTGTTCCCGTGGTCATTTAAATTCCTGCCAGTCACTTTCTGGCCCATTACCAATGGGGCCTTCTTGCAAGGACCATTCAGAAAGTACATTTACAAGGTGCTTTAATGTAACTGGTTTTAAGAGATGGCAAGTAATCCCTCTAAGTATTTAAACAGCAGTGGATCGCTCCTTTCTTCCACTCGCTGACACCTTCACACATTTGTGACACCACAGAGCCAGCTTTCTCGGGCTAGCTGAGGAAAGGTTGCTCTGTAGGGCCTTGGTAATTAAATCACTGTCCTATCCTAACAATGAACTCGAACATTATGGAATCTCAGCCTCTGAGAGACAGAATGGATTTGTGATGAGACCAAAGTAACTGTCTCCTCTGCTCACAACTGGTTCGCTTAGTGGCTTAACCACAGAACATTCTAGATGTCTGGACCATGTCACTTTGCATCTCTCTGCTGTTCCACCTTCTCTCCAGAAGCCAGACATGCTATTCTGAAAAGGTCAATCAGTATGGCTGCCCAAACAGTACCTGAAGAGGGTCATCACCAATAGACATGCTAACAGGGAAGAGGGAAATTCCATGGGGATTCACCGGAGGAAAAGAAACACAAGCTACTAAAGAATGCTCAGAACTCATCTTCCTCTGGATAATCCTCCTAATTGCTTATCCAATTTCAATTGGTTTGCCATGATATTACATGCCTAAGTGTAACACTAAACACTGAGAAAATTATATTTATGTATTTATGTATGTGCATGTGTGATTCTGTGTGTGTGTGTGTGTGTGTGTGTGTGTGTGTGTGTGTGTGTGTGTAAAACAATAACAAAGAAAAGGACAAAAGGACACCATAAATTGAAAAGGGTCAGGAGACATGAGACAAAGGGACAAGAGAGGGATCTGACAGGAAAAAGAATCTGGGGGAAGAAATAGTGTAATTACATTTTCCTTTCAAAAGTGTTAATCAGAAATTTATATATAGGAACACATATAGATATGTGTACGTGATGCATGTGTATGCAGATGTGAATGTGTATGTGTGTATATGTGTAGAGGTATGTGTGCATGTGCGGATAGACACAATTGCTCTCAGCCTTAGTCCAGGAAGATTCTTCTTGCTTTGGGTCAGTCAGTGGAGAGCTGGGTAACTGGTCAGAGAGATGGGAATAAGAGTCCAAGTGTTGAACCTTAAGTGGGTCTCTTTATCAGTGTCTACCTCCAGACCTCAAGGAATGTCAGAGGAGAGACAAAGGGGATATGAGAGCGTTCTGAAATTCTGCCCTCTGAACACGACATAGTTAGGGCAATCGTGGGCTAACAGCAACTGTACCTACCTACCCAAGAAAACACCAGGCAAAAGTCTGATGTAGATAGCGCAGATGATTCCCAGGTCCCACTCAAGAGCTACGAGAAATTAACAGTGGCTTCAGGAGGGTGGCTCGCTCTTTTTGAAGGATATGGCAGTACACCATGCTCCAGTAGATGGCTCTAACCCTTTCATGAATATATGCATACCACTAGTTGGGATGTCTTAAAAAAATATATATATACATACACACACACACACACACACACACACACACACACACACACACATATATATATATATATAAATGAAAGAAAGTTGGAAGTGGACATTTTAAAGGAAATATGGAGGTGAATATGATCATATTTCATTGGGCATATGTGTTTAAAATTCTCAAGAATAGGGGGAAATTTTAAATTTATATTCTACAAATTTGAGCGTATTAACTATGGTAACTGTGAAGCAGAAAACCAATTTTCTTATTAAAAACACACAAAAGGAAAAACACACAATAAAAATTAATAATATGAAAAATATTCAAGATCCAGTCATAGAGGAAAGTGCAGATGTCTAATGCAGAAACACAGGACAGACTCCTATTTGAAAACAGGGCGCATGTTGTAACTGCCTGGCTTAGAGCACATATACCGGAGCCCAGATATGCTTGTTCATGAAGTTCCAGGACAGTCACATAGGATCAGGGACTCTTTCTGGTCATTACTTCTCTGGAGACAATTTCTGTCGTGAAGCAAGAACTTTAATAGAGACAAAAATGTGAGACTTCTTAACTACCACGGAAGGTGGATGTCCGAAACAATTGATTTCTTTCACCATCCATCTCAGAAGCCGAAGAGGAGAGGGAGTATTCGTTCTGATTCCCAAGTGTCCCACACCGAGTAACTCTCCTCTTTGTAACGGCTCTGCTAGCTACTGGCACAGTTGGAGCTTAGTAATTAATATGGGCAGAGTAAAGACCACAGGTTTATGGACTGGACAGGAGCCTTTGGGTGAGTGGTAGTGGGGAAAGTCAAAGAGACACATACATAAGCCTGCCACCCAAGCTCTCTGAGTGATCTGTATGGAAACAACAGTGATGCCAAGGCTAGCCCAGTCTACACAGCAAGAACCTGTCTCAAAAATATTAGCCTCCTTCAAAAAGAGAGGTGTTGAGAATAAAGAGGTGGGGACAGTTTGATGACCCGCCCTCCAAAAAGAAAAAAAAAAAAAAAGTTCCACTGTGAAGCCTAGATTATAAATTCAAATTAAATCTAGCCCTACACCTCAAGGCAAAAGAAAAATTACACCATTAGCGATTCCCCACCGACTTCAAAAGCAGGACTGGGCCACGGAGTAGAGAAGTAAAGCTTACAGAAGATCCTGGGAGCTTGGCATGGCTGAGGTTTAGGTCCTGAGCTGACTGGTTGCTGGCCACAGCCCTTGAGGCTCTGGGACGCAACAAGACCAAGGTATCCAGAAGCCTCTGGATGCTCCTTTACGTGGAGTCCTGGTCACAGGCACTGTTCCTAAACACTTTGTTTCAGCTCGGAGCTCATCTCCCTCCCTCTTGGTTCAGGAACGTATTTTGAAATGCCACTTTCAAAACAACAACAAAAAAACAAAACAAAACAAAACAAACAAACAAAAAAAACCTGTTGGACAGGAAGAGAATAAACACAGCATTCTGCCTATTGTTGTACAGCTTCTAAATCCTCCTTTGATGGATTGTAGACAGAAACTAGGCGACCACTGAATTCAGAACCAGCGCTGAGCCAACCCCGTGAACCGGGCTGATGGATTAAAACTGAGGAGAGACTTCTCTCAAGCAGGACTAGGCCATGCCGGAAGGAGAGGAAATTCGGCTCGCAATTTCCAATCAAGGGAAAGCTGGCAGAGCAACAGAATCTGAGGCTTCCACAGATTTACACTTTATCTGCTAATTAGCATTAACATGCGTGGTAGAGGTGCCTCACCAGCTTGTGGCACAATTTAAAAGAAAAAAAAAAAAAAAGGAATGTGTTACCATCACAGAATGTATAATTACTTCCAAGCACTGGCTGAAAATTGCAGGGTTCTTCACTGCGGAATTTGTATATATTTATTGTTAGAGATAAACTTGTTGAAGTATATCTAATCTAATTTTATGTTATAATTCCTGCTTAAGATAATTTTTTAGTCTCAGCAAGCCAAGAACTGAAGTAGACACTGCAGTAAATTGTAATACATTAAAATATCAGAGCAATGCGCCCAATTCAGCCTAGGCGGGACTCATGCATTGTTGGAAGAGCGCAAGAGAAAAAAGTCTAGCATTACATCAAACTCAGATACCCTGTCTGTTCTTCTCTATGTCGGACATCCAGCTCACGGCGGTGCCAGCATTGCCTCCTTCTGATCCCTGGAAATTAGAGACGCTTTTAAACACATTGTAGATTTCCATTTCCCTTAGGTAGGATTTATTATTTTTGTAAAATTCTCTTCGAACTTTCTACCCACAAGGAAAATACACTAGGACAGATTATTTGTAAGTCATAACTAGACTAGTATTTGTTTGAACTCCGAGTTGAGACCAAGTGTAAGTTTGTCCTTTAAATTGCTCAGCAAGACAATTTAGAGCTACGAAAAGGAAGGTGTGCCGTGCTTTTCCTAATTCGATATGGTGGAGGGAGTTGGAGGGTGGCTACCAAATCAGGCAAAAGCAGTTTCTTAAGGATGGGGGAAGGGAGTGTTACAGGCTATCCATTCCGAGGCAGCATTCTGCCAAGTTTGACAACCTTAGGAAGATGTGGAGGCATGCCCTGCCTCTGGGAAGAGGTTGCCGGGACTACGGTGATTTCTGTCCTCTCTGCCCTCATTTCTCCGGGGGAGGGAGAAGAGAGTTGGGAGGTACACACATCACAAAAGTCCCACAGTTCACACAGTGAAGACTCGATTCGCACAGTGTGTTTCCAAGATGTCAAAAACTTTAGCAGCCTGGACCTATGATTGTCTTGAGAGAGGCATTGAAGTCAAGGATCCTTCGGAGTAGATGGGACTAATTCTTTCAGATAGGGTCCTAGTTTTCTGGTGTGTGCCCATTCATCTCCCTGTTATATGATCAATGGGAGAAGGAAGAGGCTAGTGACTTAGGCCCTGTCTAAGCCCTGACCCAGGAGTGGCCCGCCAGCCTGCAATGCATTGCCGTAATGAGTTTCAAAAGGATAACAGTTCAATACACTGGCGTTGTTTTTTGGGCCTGGGGAAGTAGCCCTTGCTCAGCACATTCAATTGTTATTTATTTTAATTTCGTGGCTCCCTTTAAACTTGGGAACATTACATTTTCGACTGAGCGATTCTAATAATTCAAGCCAAGTGCCTATAAGACAGGATCAGAAGGCCTGCGTAACCCTGGTACTCTGAGATAGGGGAGGAGCGAACATAATGAAGTCTTTTCCCAGAGCCCAGGGATGCCAGGCAGCAGCAATGGCGGAGGCAGCACAGCTCATTCCTCGCAGGATAAGGCGGCCTACGATGAGCGTTTGAATTAACTATCCTTATTTCGCTGTAGAAAGCGTTCATGCCATGGAGCCAGTAACCCCCTCCCGTAATAGCCAACCGTTGTCCCGCTGAACGGAGTGTTGTGTTCAGTCGTACTGACTAGAAGTTGCATGTTGGCTGCTGGGCTGTGCGTTCAGAAGCAGCATTCTGCCAAGGTCAAGGAGAAGGCTTTGTCCCCTTCCTGGTCTACTGTTGGCTTGATTACGGACAGTGTTAGTGTTGGACTTCCAGTCTACGACTGGTACAAATCAGAAGGTTCTAGGCGAGGGAAAACTCCAGTTAAGGCCTGGGAAAGGGGGAAGGAAAAGGGGAAGAGGGAAAGAAACACCAAGTTCCAGTGACAATTTCCATTACCACACGAATGTACATTTGTGTAAAAATCAATCAGCAGCTTTGAGTAGGTTGACCAGATAGACACGCAGATGCTAGTGCCTTGTCCAGCATTATTAGCTGTCTTGGTCCACTGGAATAATAGAGTACTGCCACCCAGGTATTGTGTAACCTTTATGAATAACAAACAATTATTAGTCACAGTGCTGGAACCTGGGTGGTACAAGCTTAAAACACTAGCACAGTGAAGGCCTGAGAAGACTCAATACATAGCTCATTGTGGCCTGTGCTCTGTCACATGCAGGAAGGGTGGGACAGCTGTCATAAAGGTACTAGCCACGAGGGACTCCCCTCCTAGTGCCATGAGTTAAGACCTAGTTTGAACTCCCCGTTAAATTGTTAAGGGAAATCTAGTCATTTAAGTTGGGAGATGGGGACAAAAAACTTCCATGTGTAAGATCTACAGGGGAAATTGTTTCTGAAGCAAGACACTTGTCAGAGTTCATATGAAGCAGTGGGAACTGTAGGCCCCAAATGGGGTTCCCCTCACCTCACACCTTAACTTCTGCTTTGTACCGTGATTAGGCTGGGCATTCAACTAACACTGTCCTTAATGAAGCCAAAAGCAAACCAGGAAGGGAGCAAAGTAAAACTGGACGGCTATTGTCCTGCAGGCTGTACTGTGACCGTCTACCCTGCAGAATGGCTCTGCACAAGCGTCACACAGATGTTCCTTCCTCACATTCAAGGCCATTTCTATATATGCTTTTGGATACAATGAATTGTAATGTCTTTATTACTCTAATCGGCTCAAATTAAAAATGTTATCGTCAGGGTAGCTATAGGCTGACCTGTTCCTCGGGGTCAAGATTGAAGCTCGGTGTTTTATCCATGAAGGAATGAAGGAGGCACCTACACAGCACTGAGAGTGAAATACAAACTAGAAAGAGTTGATACAAGCCTACTGGAATCACCAGCAGCCTGTATCCCCTCCCACTGTAACAGAGGCAGTCTGAACTAAGCCAGAAAGCTCCCTCAGCCTAGCCACACACAGGAGCTGTGTCATTCTGTAGAGAAAGAAAAACAGGAACAAACCACGGTCCCACAGAAAGGCAAGCAAGGGAGAAAACACACTGGCTGTCTCCTCTTCTCTTCTCCTGCCCCAATGACCATTTTCAGCCAAAGGTCAAAGGGCAAGGGATTTTACTGATGCCTCTCAGAAAATGGGGCAGGCTAAAGAGCTGGTAGAGCCAAGCTGAGGGGCTTTCCAGCCCAACCAGTTAACTTCTCCGGAGAAATGCCTTATAGAAACCAGGCATCCCATGGGCTCCCATACAACTATAAATCCCTCCAGTAAAACAAATTCGTTAGCACTTTCCACTTCTTATGGATTTTCACAGGAGTCCTTGGAGGCCAACAACTACCATTAACTGTGGTTGTCACCAATGTCTCAGGAACACACAATCTTGGAGTGCACATATCCAAACATGTTAAGTGGTCCTTTAACTATCTTTTACCCAGAACTACGTTTATAGGCTCTCAATTGTGTCCAAATTGTTTATGTTTTCCTTCATCACGGGGCCTTGTTAACCACACAATAAGACAAGTTCCTTATCTTTATGATTTCAGACAGGGTCATTATACCATCCCTATAGATGGATTAATGGGACTTGGTTTTTAACTTTACTTTTTTTGTGTATGGATGCATTTATAGGGGAACTATACATGCATATGTGTGCACAGAGCAAAATTCAACACTGAGCCTTTGCTCAATCTCACTATGACTAATTTCTTGAGGCGCCTGGGGCTCACTGACTCAGCTAGACAGACAGACAGACAAGTCCCAGTGGTCCTCGTGTCTCCGTCCCTCCATTGCTAGAATAACAGATGTTATCTAGCTCAGTGACGTCTGGCTTTTAAATAGATGCCGGGGATTGAACTCAGGGCCTTATGCTTACATGACAAGCAGTTTGCCAACTGAGCCATCTCCCCACCACCTTTAAGATGTGCGTTTCTCAGCATCTTTCTCTTGCTCTGTTACATTACAGGGATGTTTGATGCATCTTAACTCTCGGAGATGCTCCCTTCCCTTTGTAACTGAGGTTTAACCTATCATAGATTATTGTTTTCGTCCCCAGTTCAGTGGCTTCAGTGGGAAGATACCTCTACTGCGGTGCCTTGTTTAATGTGTCTTTAGAAACATGAGACTGAATCTACCTGTAATTTCACCCTACAGTAGTTGTTCCTCTGTGGTACCTACCCTCCTTTAGACCCACCTAGTTCTGCCCTTCGACTTACATTTCAGGATCTAATGAGTTAATATTCCCATGAACAAAAAGGAACTCCGATTTCCTCATCAGTAATCCTTTTCTTCCCCCAGTAAAAGAGGTGGCTTAACTTACAAAAAAACGCATTTTTATGGTGTCCAATGGGTTTTTTCCATTTATAGATGCAAATAGATGCATCTGAAAAAATACCTTTGCTTTCTCCAAGAACAGATTTGGTGCCTAAAACTGCTAGTGTTGTGACACAGGTGTGAGGAGCAAGTGTGAAAGTGACAGCTTTGGGCCACCACAGCCCTGGGCAACACACCTCACTCCTTAGCAAGAGCTCATTATCTTTGGCAAATTCTTTTAACCTCTCCACCTGTTTTTCCTAAACTCCGGATAGTGTTCGAGTTCCTGCTTGGCGTTAGCTTTGTGTGTTTGTTACATGGGACTCTGGATGCAAAATACCTAAGGTGTTACTTAACAAAGGATGCAGCTCATTTCCTCGCTCAAAACTCTGTCTCCTCATCCCCTCTGCTCCAGACCAGACCCAGGAGTGTGGTTTCCTTACTCTGTGTTCCTACAGCTGTTTCATGTCTCTCTCTCTCTCTCTCTCTCTCTCTCTCTCTCTCTCTCTCTCTCTCTCTCTCTCTCTCTCTCTCTCTCTCTCTCTCTCACACACACACACACACACACACACACACACACACACACACGCCCATCAGAGTTAACAAAGCCGAAGAAGTATTAATGTGCATGTTTAAATCTAACTGGAATAAGATAACAGAGCGTGATAAAGATTGTGGGAAACTAGACAATGTTTATCTACAAACACCCCAAGCACAATACACACACGTAATTCGTTTGCCAAGGAAAATATAGCAATCAGTTGAACTTGGATATGAGTAGCCATTTTGCAGGGTTGCCTTCCAACAGATCCACAGGGGCCATGGTTCCCAAGTCTTGGATATTATTGTGTTCTGATGCTTGACTCTGAGTTGTAATTATCAGCAATTTGCTTTAAAATCCTGAAAACATCTACCCATGGTATATAAGAAACATGTTTTGCAGATGCGTGCATGCAATGATCAAGATTTATGTGTTTACTTTTCTCTACCAAAGAAGCTGTAGACATAGCCAAAGATTGTCCCAGATATACATATCTATATTCTAGTAAGTTGATAAACAAAGCTATGAGTGTTCCTAGAGACGGGTACTTGCCAGGAAGCTACACAGTATCTCAGGGAATTGTGCTATGGACCATCAACACTCCCTGGGTCTCATGTACATGTGAGGGGCATAAATAAATTGCCACTGAATGGTGTGTGTGAAGTCCCTCACCTGTCACTTGAGCTAGTTAAGGCACTTCGTGTGCTTCAATAACTGCTACACACTGAAAAATTAAGACAGGTGTTTTTGACAAGGCAGGAATGTTCATGTCTATAACCCCAGCACTCAGAACGTTAAGGCAAAATGGTTACTGTGAGATGCCACACACCGAGTTCCAGGTTATCCTGGGCTACAGCATGAGACCTTGACTGCAAAAGATATAAAGGAGAGATTAGATGGTAGGTAGGTATATAGACAGACAGACAGATAGATAGACCAGATAGATGATAGTAAATTAGATATAGATTAAATATTGATACAGATATAGAAATTCCAATAAATTTATATCACTATCAACTTTTATATCTTCTCTTCTTCTTGCTACTCTTCTTTTTCCTCCTCTTCCTCCTCCCTCCTCCCCCTTCTTCTCCTCCTGCTTCTTCTCCTTATCCTTTTCCTTCTCCTTCTCTTTCCTCTTCTTCTGCAGTGGATCATACAACCTAGGCTGACCTTGAACTTCTGGAACTCTTGCCTCTGCTTCCTGAGACCTAGGGTTCCAGGTGTACATCTGTTCTCCTATCTTTTTTTTTTTTTAGTGGCCGCATGACTGAGCCCGAGAGGAACAGCCTTATTTGGTCTCATACAAGACAAAGGCAGCATATCTAGCAGAAAAGCAAATATGTGTGCTACCTTAAGCCAAGTTACAAGTGTCCATCAAACTGAATGTGAGCTCTAAACAGATAAGACCATATGGTGACCATAACATAGGGACAGAATTCTGTTTCCTCTAAACCTATGTGTTAAAGCACTTTAGAATGTGGCTATGTTTGAAGGCAGGGTGCTTAATAAGTTAAAATAATGTCATTAAGGTACAATTTAATTTAAGCACAGTTTTCCATTATTGGGAACTGGGGGTTTAGTGTTAATTGCCCACTTGACAGAATCTGACTCTCCTGGGATTCAGGCCTTTGTCATGCCTGTGGGGACTGTCATGACGTCATTCATTGGGCTGTGGAGAGGTACCTGCTGTGGCTGAGATCCTGGACTGTGTTAGTAGAGGAAGAGAAATGAGCAGAGAGAACAGCACTAGGCATCCATCCCTCATATTTCTCGGTATGAGTATGATGTGACCAACCACTTCAAGCACTTACCACCTTCGAGTTACCCTAAACTCTGATCAAAAATAAGACCTTTCTCCTGAAAGTTGCTCTTGTCAGTATTTTATTATAGCAAGAGGCAAAGGATTGAACCAGGTCCTGAAGCAAGTGAGGGCAAGCGATCGACCAGAGAGTTGTGTTTTTGGCAGGACTTTAGTCTAATAAAGCTGATGCCCTTATACAATGAGAGTGTTTGAACACTGACCCACAGAGAACTAGGAGGTTATGAAAAAGTTCTCAGAATCAATCAGCTCTACGGCCACCATGATCTCAAGATCTATATATCATGATCTTGAGTTTCAGCCTCAAGAACTATGGTTGGGGAGATGCATTTCTACTGTTTAGCTTTAAGACTATGATAGTTTGAAAAGGTGTCCTAACTAAAGTAATAAAAGAGCATTATCCATAACCCAGTAAGCATTGACCATGTCCTAGCACTGAAGTAACCCCACAGATTTTTAACACCAGATTCTTTTTCATTCACTTTCTTCCACCACATAAAAACTACAAGGAAATAACAATCTTTCATTACGAGTAGTCATAGAGACGTATGAGGTAATAATACAGCCAATATGGTTATCGTGTGGGTTTCTCACCCTCATGGCCAATATGGACTTTGCTTACCTATCCTCTTCTCTCCAAGATGGATGCTTTGAAGCTGAAAATGCTGAAAGCCAGCACAAAAGCAAAGCCCTGGGGGATGAATTCCTAAAGGGAAAGGAAAGCCAAGAACCTGGAGAAAAGATAAAAGGGAGGCAAGAGATCACCGATTGAGAGGTCGGGTGCTGAGCCCAGAAGGTAGGCACATAGACAACATAAGGCTGAAAAAGAGAGTTGGTACCACTTTAAGAAGCTAGAGATGTATCCAAGAGAACGGGGAAGTGAGACCATTCCTGAAAGTCTACCTTCTGTGTGGAATACACAAGTCTGTGACAGATACCAAAGGACCAAATGCATTCAACCTATGCAACGGAACAAACTTTCCTCTTGTAAGTCTATGCTTGCAGGTGTTTAAGATCACTACATGTGTGTGCTTGGCATCTACAGAGGTCATGAGGGGGCATTGGATCCCCTAAAACTGAAGTTACAGACTCTAGCTGTGAGCTGTCACGTGGGTGCTGGGAATCAAACCCTGGGTCTCTGCAAGAGCATCAGGTAATCTTAACCACAGAGCCATGTCTCCGGTCCTTACAGCAAACTTTCATGTGTTTGTCAGTGGTCAAACAGTAACAGAATTTGGGCATGCAGTCTGTGACTGCTTCCTTTCAGTGGCAAATTCCTAATGCTGGAATTTCACAGAAAAGTCATTCGGCACTCTACAAAGCAGGCAATGCCAGCATCACCGTGTTGTTTCGATTTGGAACCGAAGCCCAACCATGGTGCCTGATCAAAACATTTTTTGTACTGAGCAGGTGCTTCACATGGTGTCTGGCAATGGTAATTATTTCTGAATATAGCCAAAAGATCATTATAGAAATGCTCCAAGTGCAACATCAACAAGGTCTGGGGCAGATGAATTTGGAATGTGGTTACTGAGAATGGGGTGGGGTCTTGCCCAAGGATTCGGGGCACCCTGCAGTGTAGTGAATTAATGTCAGGCTCTAAGACAGAATCTATCACCACAGAGCCACAGCCAGGCTCTTCTGCGTGCCATGTGGAACCGAACGTGGATCTTACACCTGTGCTGTTTGCTTTTTTTTTCAGACAAATATGCAAACTGATAACAAGACCATCTGTTTCTTCCTCCTCAGATAGAAAAGATGATAGCACACGCAGAGAACAGAACTTTCTGCTCTTTCTAAACTGCTTGCCTGATTGCATAAACATCTCTGGATAGTTCCATTTTAATACGTTGCTTCAGAATTTTCTACTCCTGGGGCTCTGTTTATATACTCTTAACTTACCAAGAATAAAAAAGTACCAAGCAAACTTCTTCGATTACTACACCAACAACAACCAAACTGCTCTCTTAGAACTGGAATCAAAATGTCTACCCTACACTGCTTTATGGACTCCAAGGGTGAGAGATCCGAATGAATCCAAAAAAGAAGGGACAGGGAGAGTTTCTGACAAAGGAGTGAGAAAGACTTGTCACCTCTTTTGGTTTCACTGTGACTCTGGATTACATTGTTAAAAACTGTTCATCTCTATCCAGACTGTTTGATGTCTAAAAAGGAATGGTGGTTTTCTGGTTTCTTTGACCTTCTCTTATTTCCTTGCCAAGGATGCTATAAGACTCATACTGACTAGCTGAAATACACAACAAAGGGGAGAGAGAACCTGTAATGACCATATCCAGAGATTAGGCAAGGCCCCCAGTTGGAAGATGGGACCACCCACTCATCTCCAAAGTTCAACCCAGAATGGCTCCTGTCTAAAGGAAATAAGGAGACAATGTGTGGAGCAGAGACTGAAGGACAGGTCATCCAGAGACTGTCCCACCTCGGGATCTATCCCATATACAGTCACCAAACCCAGACAATATTGTTGATGCCAAGAAGTGCTGGCTGACAGAGCCTGATATAGCTGACTCCTGAGAGGCTCTGCCAGAGCCTGAGAAATGCAGAGTGGATGCTCACAACCACTGGAATAAGCACAGGACCCCAAAGGAGGAGTTAGAGAAAGGATTGAAGGAGCTGAGGGGTTTAGAACCCCATGGGAAGAACAACAATATCAACCAACCAGACACCCCAGAGCTCTCAGGGACTAAACCACCAACCAAAGAGTATACATGGAGGAACCCATGGTTCCAGCCACATATGTAGCAGAGGATGGCATTGTCTGGCATCAACAGGAGAGGCCCTTGATCCTGTGAAGGCCGATTCTCCAGTGTAGGGGAATGCCAGGGCAGAGAGGGGGGTGTGGATGTGTGGGAGGAGGAGTACTTTCCTAGAAGCAGGGGAAGGGGGAGGGGATAGGGGAGTTCTGGAGGGGAAACTAGGGAAGGAAATAACATTTGAAATGCAAATACATAAAATATCCAATTTTTAAAAAGAGAGAAAGTAAATAAAAAGAAAAAAAATAATTTAAAAAAGAAACTCTCATTCTTACATATTTTCAAGAGTATTGCATCATATAGAAAGATCTCTTAAGAAACCAAGAATAAGGAAAACTAGTAGAAAAGTTTGGAGCCCCACTCCCTCAGATATCCACAGAACACACTGCCAACAGATGTGAGGTGAATCTAAGACGCGTGTGCAGCCATCTGCATTTTTTCTCAACATCTACCCTTTTTGCCAAGGAAATGCAGAAAGGGAACCGAATTCTGGAGTTCTGTTTCCAGCCCAGCAGGGCCAGTGTGGTTTTGCTTCGGAGAAGAGGGTTAGCAACTGACAGCCCTTGTAGTCTTTACTCTTGGTTTGCAAAGGAATAATTATTTATGAAAAGTAAGTAAGTAAAAGTGCCCTTCCTTTTATAAATGTAAAGGTTCATACATTAAAAGCGGAGGGCTTCCTTGAGAGTGGTGGTCTCTACAACAGTTCTACTCCTGCCCGAAAACCATACAGTAAGAAAACATTACAACTCTTAAGTTTCTCTAATCCTATACTCTCAGCTAACATAATTTACTTAAATTTCACAATATATATATATATAGATAGATAGATAGATAGATATAGTCCATATATATATATACATAGTCCACTGTTACATGTTTTTTCATATACGAGAGTGCCCAATCAAGAGTATTTTATTTAGGAGTATCCAATGAAAATATGCTGGGGACCACTGCCCAAAGGTTTCTATGGAAACCTAAAATCCAGTGAAAGGAAAAAAACTGATGGAGTCAGACTAGAAGATGAAAATCCAGGTAAGATAGAGCCAGGACTGATGCCACAATCATCCCCTACCTGCTGTTTGCTTAATTACCACGTATCTTTACCTTCCTGTAGATTATTGTGTTGAGTGCACGGGCTTTGCATCCAGACTATGTCTCCACAGCTCTTAGTTAAAATCTCATTAGGTTCTCAACTTTTCAACCCTCAATTTCTTTCTGTAAAATGGGATCATTATCTGCACATGATGATCACAACACTTTTGAGATAAAGGTGAAAGGATCCGGAGTTCAAAGCCACCCCAGACTATAGAGTGAGTTCAAGGCCAGCCTGGGATACATAAGGTGCTAACTAAAGAAGTGGAAGGTATATATTGAAATGGGATTAGTAACGCCCATGCCAAGACTCGTTGAGAGTACACACGAAATGACTCCTCATATCACTGTAAAGCATGTCACTTAACACATTGCCTGTCTTGCACTGAGCTCTTACTAAGCTATGATTATTATAAATTCTATTCAGTCTTTTCTTTAAATACTACGAACCCAATGATCTAAGCAGAGGATATCCCAAAACCTGTTTGGGGCAGTTATTCCTTACTCCCTGTAAGGAACTTGCCAAGGACTATTCTGGTTCCATGTATATCAACTGTTATATGCGTGTGTGTGTGTGTGTGTGTGTGTGTGTGTGTGTGTGTGTGTGATATCATATATATGTTGTATATCAATGTATATAACATATATCTGCTTGTCACTTCCACTTCATTTATCACAAAACTAAAGTACAAAGATCTTGAGACTTGAATCACACAAGCTTACAAATACCTTAAAGTCATAATCAGTGGTGAAGCTGGGATTTGAACCCACATCTGGCTCAAAGCCTTCTGTTTACCTGCTACCTGAGCATTTCAGTCTTCACAGTATTGACATTGTGAGTCTGACCAGGCTTTGCTGTGGTGATACCTAGAACACAGAGCTGCACCCATTACTACCTATCAGTCATACCTCCTTTCCAACGGGCCCATCAAAAATAGCTCCATTATCAGGACTGGGGAGATGCTCAGTGGTTAAGAGCACTGACTGGTCTTCCAGAGGTTCTGAGTTCAATTCCCAGCAACCATATGGGGGTTCACGACCATCTGTAATGAGACCTGATGCTCTCTTCTGGTGTGTCTAGAGACTGCTACTCATATACACAAAATAAATAATTCTTTAAATCACAAAACTGTTATTTTAAGAGATGCTAGATGTCCATGAAAATATGCAACTGATGGGAGTGAAGAAGTGGAGGTGTCTCCAGGACAGAGACAGAGGGATAAGGGAGGTGCCCAAGAATCAATGGGGGGGTGCTTCATCCCCTTCCCCTTGCACATTTCATCAGTGCCACGCCTCCTTCCTCGCCCTGAGCCATCTACCAGCTGGACAGAGCAATATCTGAACTGTTTCCACTCCCAGAGTCTCAGGAACAAAACCAGAAAGCTTTGGCTACAATGCATGCCGAGCTTTGAATTCTCAAGGAAGCTACTATCATTGACAAGCTTCAAGCTGTGGTGAGACTCTTGAGGCTCAGATCCATTTCTGTCTGCACCACGATTCTAGACGTGCACATTATAACCTCGTAGTGACATTGGAATGACAAAGTTCCCTGTGTGTCCCATAATGGAAGATAATCTGAGTATACACCATTATTTATTCTGCACCATTATCCAACATGTGTCGAAGGAAGAAGTGGTAGCTCGGTAGGTAAAGTGGTCACTCTGGAAGCATGAAGAGCTGAGTTCAAACGACGAAAGCCCTGATAAAGCTGAGCATGAGCTATGTGCCTGCTTATTAGGGAGAGCTGGCTGGGTGGGGATAAGTAGATCCTATCTAGCTCCAAGTTCAGTGAGAGACATTGCTTCAGAAAATGACGGTGTAGAATTTTATAAAGACTCTGAACATCAACCACTGGCCTCCACATACACATGTTTATCTACATGCTGCATGCACATATATACACACACATATATACACACACATATATACAAATACACACACATACACACACATACACACACACACACATATACACATACACACACAGGAGCTTGAAAATTTGGGGAATGCTTAACATGATCTTTTTCTCCAATAGTTTCTTAGAGAAAATTGTAGCATGCAGAGTATCTAGAGAAGGAAAACTCCCACATACGTAAAGACTTCCTCATAAACTCAGAATGCACTGAAGTTGGGTGCAGGGGAACAGTCACTTCAGAATGATGGGTAAGCAGATATCTGGTTCCTTCTCCTGCTGGTCTAACCATATCACTGCACAAGTCACCGTAAGTCTTGGAAATGACTGACTGACACTGAAGTTAGACCCTGGAATTTCCCAACCCTCTTGCTTAGTCAGTAAATGTTCACAAACAGAAGTCTCTAGAATAGTCCCTCTTCATATCAACCTTTCACAAACAGATAGATAGATAGACGGATGGACAGAGAAGAGAGAGAGAGAGAGAGAGAGAGAGAGAGAGAGAGAGAGAGAGAGAGAGAGAGAGAGAGAGATGGATGGATAAATAGATTAGATGGATGGATAAATGAATGGATAGATAGATAGAAAGATAGATGTGTTAATAAACATAAATGTATATCTTTTAATCCTCAAAAAAGTGGTTTCTCTTGAGTGGAAAAATAACTTCCTTCAGAGTTACTGAAGCAGCCTACCATTTGTAAGTTGTGTTACTTAAGAGCTGTGTTATAAAGACATCATAACAAAACCAGCACTTAGCACCAAAAGTGGAGTCACACTAGCTAAGGTTTTGGCACAGCAGACAATTCCTGTCATGCCTGTTTTATTAAGATCTGCTGCAGTACAGAAGAGAGTTTTGTCAGAAATGCTGGTGAAGGTGACCCATGGTGAGTTTTAAATAGGGGAACACTCACAAGAAAGGAAGAGAGAGAAAGATGAAACGCACAGACAAATCCTCCAAGATTATTTGTTCTGTCTAAATGGAAACTATTCTATGGAGATTAGATAAACAGACGCTCCGGCAAAGTCAACAAAGACGTGAGTGCTGGAGCAAATGGACGCTTCTCCACTTTGTAGAGAAGTCACAAGCTCCATCAGATAACCAACCTCCTCCACAGCTTTCTGGGTGCTAATGAAGCAAAGGCTTCTGGGTATTCCCAACTGTAAACAATGGAAGCCAGCTCACCATTTACATCACTACTGTATTTATTCTTAGGGCTCTTCCCTATGCAGCCACGATTGCGTTGGCCATCCTATGCACACCCAGTGTCTTTTAACCTCTTAACTTGCCCCTTTCGCATAGATTTGTTCAAGAATAAACACTAACCCGCACCGAAACTCTGCCCTCGTAGTATATTGAGACGCTACCACTTGCCAGAATGAAGTTCAGTTGTTACACGTACATTTATAGATAGACACATATGTGTCTCTATATTCAGACGAATAGACTTCTACGCAGAGAGGCTCTGCATATGAAAATGAGACCTTTATTTGCTTGTGTGATGTGTCAAAATATTAAAATTAGAAAATTCAGCCAAGCACTTCAGAGTTTGCCAGAAAGAAAATATCTTTTAAACTCCACGCAAAGTTGATTCACTTTCTTAAGAATGTCAAAAGTGCCATGAGCCAAACTCAGCTTACAAACAATCTATTTAGTGCTTAGGAATGAGTGTAAAATGTAAGAAAACGTAACCGCAGGGAAAGAAAAAGCAGAAATTAATCAGTCTAACTTGAAAGAAAAACACAGCACAGCAGAATCTGCTTGAAGACTCAGTAAAGAGCCAGGTATTATATGTTTGTTCCCAGTACCTGAGGCAGGAGGATTGTGAGTTCTAGGTCATTCTGGGCTACCTATTAAGACTTTATAAAAACTATATAAATCCATATAATTCCGAGCCAGATTATCCTACGTTTCCTAAAATTGGTTTGCCATCTTCATAACAACCTTATTTGAAGGAATTAATGTCAAGCCATTACCCTGACACAAGACAATGGGAGCAGCTGTCTCAGTCCCAGCACACTGGTACATCTTCCACATCACCCCACGTTCACCATGAAAACCTCCCTCGTCCCAGCTGTTCACGTTATGCCAAGCTGTCGTCACATGCCTTCCCCTGGCCTCTGTTACTTTTCCCTTCAAAGCAGGAATGAGGTGCTCATGGGTGTATCACCCTAACAAGACTATAAATCTCAGGAGATAAAATCTGAATCATCATCATTTTTATAAGAACCCTACCGGTCTCACTGTATGAGCTCCATAAACAGCTAGTTCGTTAAACTAACAGCGCAATGAAACGTGAGCATTGCTGCTTCTGCATTTGCAGACAGGGTGACACATGGCTGTCACTCATGGCTACTAGTAAGTAGCTGCAGTGCTGTGTGGCTCTGAGAGGTGAGCTGAGAATTCAGACAGCATTTAAGTTCTTAACACAGCAGCTGTGGGAGCTGGAGAGATGACGCAGTGGTTAAGAGAATCTACTATTCTTGCAGAGAACCAGAATTTGGTCCAGCACCCAGTATGGGCATCTTCCTGAAACTCCCAGTCCAGCCTATACAATACCCTCTTCTGGTATCTTCCAATACCACCTTAGGCATCACACTCACATATACAGACAGACAGTCTCTCTCTGTCTCTCTGTCTCTCTCTGTGTCTCTCTGTGTCTCTCTGACTTTCTCTCTGTCTCTCTCTAACTCATTCACACACACACACACATACACACACACACACATACTAACATATAATTAAAAATAAAGTAATTAAATCTGCCCTGATAGTTAATGGAAATTTCTCTGGTATTACCTTAACTTCTATCCCTATCACTCTAAATGAATGATACACATCATCAAAACCTCCAGTTATGAACCCTTCTCTAGCATAAAAAAATCCTTTTGTGGTTTTGTGGGGGTGAGAGTGTATATGTTTCTTGCATATTTGTTTGTTTGTTTGTCTGGTTGGTTTGGGTTGTTTTTAAGGAGAAATTGAAAAAGAGCATAAAATTAGGTGGGAGGATCTGGGATGCATCGGAGGAAGGGGAAAACGTGATCAAAATGCATTGTATAAAAAGAATTATTTTTCAATATAGAAAGAAAAAATATCTAAAAGAAACACCCCCACCTGCATTCATCAATTCATTTACGAAGCAATTCGTTCCATTGGTTATTCTTGGATCTGTGTTTTGTTTGTTTGCTTCTTTATTTACATGAATAATTGGGCTGGTAGTGACCCAGGAAATTGCCTGTTGTCCTCTTTGATCCCATGTGGACCCATTCCACCTTAGTCCATCCTCTTTCATCACTGGCTTGTTCGAATACGGCCGTGCAGCTTGTTTATCTCAGTATCCAGCGTGCTACAGATCAAATCTCTGGCAATAGAGCATCCATCTTTCCCTTCGTATCCCCTGTGTGAGGAAATATGATCAAAATCGGCCACCTTTCCACTTTTGTTTTGGTTTTACCCTTTATGTATGTAGATCTAAGCAACATCCTTGTTCACACCCTCTTCAAAAAGTCTTTATATTCACGCCTTGATGTCAGAAAACAGGCACATATTTTGTCTTAGAATGTGTGGTCATGTTTGGCCAAGGTACATATAGCCCTGGTAAAAGTTGCAAACCTAAGAGAAATAGAACTACTTCGTACACGGTCTAATCTTGTCTCTATGTCACAACCCAGAAGCATGGAAAAGCCAGAACTTTCTCCCATGGCCCATTTTGTTCCATTACTTGCTGATCACCTTAGTGGGTGACAAATTGTGACTGGGGACTAAAAGTCATGCAAGATGAATGATTTCAGTTACTTTGCATATGGCTCATAGTGTCGCATCAGTTAATCAATACCATTTTGAACCTATGTCCCTGATTTTAGATTGTTGCCCTAGAGAGACGTTTCTATTCATGGAAACTTTGGTCATCCAGTGTAAAAGAGGACAATTCTGCATTGGTACATTCCCAGTTCCTATTACAAAAAAAAAAAAACTCGGGGTGGGGTTTGTAAAAATGGATTTTTTTTTTAATTTTTTAGATCACACTTCTGCAGACTCAAGAACATAGCATCAGCATCTGCTCAGGTCTGACAAGCTCATACACACACAACATACACCGCAGCACGGTGGCTGGCAAGGTGGTAAGAGCGTGCACAAGAGGGAGAGAGCACAAAATATGGTGGGAGGTAGGAAGGTGTAGAAGTTCAGCTTGCTTTTTTTTCTGTAGCAAAACCTCTTGAAGATTTAATAGTCTGTGAGATCTGTGCTAGCCTCTTCTCAGTCTGATACCTCATGACTTTATCACCCAACAGAAGAACCCATATCTTAACTATCCAGCAACATCAGCATCACCATCTGGAAAAAGGCTTTTGATATGCTAACATTTAAGGAACATACCACATGCAGGTCAAGGGAAAAGGCGTTCATTACATATTTCAAATGATACAAACAACGCTCAGGGTAAAAGAGGACTGTGAACCTGTAGGTCATGTTAAATGACTTCTGTAGCCTGTTTTCTTCCTGAAAGTTCAGACCCAACCAGGCTCCGGTGCCTTTCCTGGTAACTTCAAAGGCTCATCCCCCAGCCTTTCCCACCTATGATTTTACTTGGCTAACGATCCTTGTGAGTTTTAGTAGAAGACAAGAACTTAGATGGTGGTTTTGTCTTTTTCTACTTCATGGAAGGCTTTTGATATGTGTTATGATGATGAATGTGGAAGAGGCCAAACCTAGAGGGTCTAAAAGACTTGACAATGGATAGCATGGTGCAGAAGAAGACGCAGTCCTTCTCCCAGCTTCACCAGGCCTGCAACCCCAAAAAGAAGGGCTCACCATTTGCCCCTCTTCCTGTAGAAATGGGAACGACACAGTGTACCAGCGTACCTCCACCTGCTGTGTTCAGTTAGACTCACAGCATTCAAAAGGTGGAAGCCGGGAGGCAGAGATCTCTGAGAACTCACTCAGCGCACTGCATTCTGATGCTCGGGCTCTCCCTTGAACCACGTTAAGACAGAGCATCACGTACATGTAGCTCGCTGCATTTACACCTTCAGGACTGTGTAAGCGTCCTGCCTCCAGGAGACGCTTCTACCATTGTCACCAATGCTCTTTGAAAGCTCTTCCTCAAAGCGATGGAGACAACCATCCTGAAAGACAATGGTTAAATAGGCATCTACTCCTTAGAAGCCAAGCAAATGTCGCTGGGTTTACAGAGTTCCCACTCAGCTTGCAGTGAGAAAGGCTCTTGAAGATGGCCTTGTGCACAAGAAAAACCCCTTTCTCAGTTTCTCTTCCACCCCAGCTACTTTCTGACCATTGCTGGCTTTCCTTTCATAGCATCTGCCACCAACTGCCGCTCTCCTTAATCATGCTTCATAAATTATGACGAGTCATGGCATTCTACAAAGATGCCTTTGACATGCAAGCCACTATGAGCCTCTATGTTTCCTACTTTGAGCATCGTCAACGTCTGTCTGGTTGCCCTTGGTTTTCCATTTTCAATTCTTAGCAATGTTCACACTCTGAGGTATTAAAAACCCTCTGTTAACTGGAGTGTTAACCTCCACTTGCTGAAGAACAGTATTTCACAACTCAGTCATGGCTCCCCCAATCCATGTGCTCCTGACATCCAACCTCACATCTCCCTGGCCTCCGAAGGTTGTGAACGCCCTCACCAAGCACCTGCAGTCCCCAGGCATCTATGAAGCTTCCCTACCTTCCCTGGGGCTCTACAGACTGACGTGGGCTTCAGTAAAAGGGATGGCTGGGTGTGCCAAGCAGACGGTTTTTATTCTAGCATTTGCCAGAAGGGAAATTGCTAAAATGTTTTAGGGCCCCCTCAGGAAAATAAAAATGTCACAGTGCCTTTAGCTTTTATCCCTCACTAAAATCAATGTTTTCTAAAAAGAGAGGCTTTTAGTACTCTTGTAAGAGTTTTTGCTTCAGATCCAGCTCACGTTAATTAGGCACATACTTTTGGCCAGAGTTTTTTTTTTTTTTTTTTTTTTTTAATAACTTCATTCCCATCACGATCAGCTATGAATCATCTCAACATCACACTGGTAGGAGCAAGATGGAGAATTCAGCAACCTACACAGGTCACTCAGTGCTAGGGCAGAAGCAGAATCTGAAGCTGGCTCCTGGAACTCTGGTTTGTGTGCCTGTAACATTCTGGGTCACTGCCCCTCCACACACACACCATGCATAGCAAGGGAGGCGAAGTGGAAATACATCATTGTCCTGCATGGAGCTAGCTGGCTCACTCGGTCTTGACCACTCTTTACTGAGAAGCATCCATGGTCCAGACACCCTGTCAAGCACCAACGAAATTGAATCCATGAAAATGGACCAAACAGCCTGTCTCACCTCTACTGTGGGTCACCACCAACAAACAAGATACAAAATATCCAAAATATAGTAGTTTAGCACTCAGTCAGAAATGAGGTCCTTAACAGTAAATATTAACAGGAAAAGAGTTACTAATGAGAGACTGGAGTTTTAACAACATCTAGCAAATCTCCTTGAGCAAGACACAGTTTCTGGAGTTTTAGCTGCACTGAGTTATTTACTATAGTTGTTTGCTCTTTAGGGGTGACAGATGCATCATTCTCTCTCTCTCTCTCTCTCTCTCTCTCTCTCTCTCTCTCTCTCTCTCTCTCTCTCTCTCTCTCTCTCTCGTTTTTATTGGATTATTATTTTTATTCTCTGTCTTTACATTTTAAATGTTATCCCCTTTCTCCAGACTCCCATACCCCTCCCTTTCCACTTGTTTCCACAAAGGTGCTCCCTCTTTCAACTACCCTCTTCACCTCAGTGCCTTGGCATTTCCCTACACTGGGAAAACTCTCCAAAGATTTATTTCATTTATACGATACAGATGGTTGTGAGCCACCATGTGGTTGCTGGGATTTGAACTCAAGACCTCGGGAAAAGCAATCAGTGCTCTTAACCACTGAACCATCCCTCCAGCCCTCAGAAGCATCATTTCACTTCAAGGAAGTACGCTGTGAGAATCAACTGGACATTGCGAATCAACTGCCCCCAATTTACCTCTCCTCAGGCTGGTGTACACAACTGCATCTAAGTACCAGATGTACCGATCTGCTCTCCACAGTGTTTGATTATTTCAAAGCCACATTCAGAAATGACATTCCAGGGGCTGATGGCCCTGATTATCAACCTGTTGTCCAATGTGTTTGAAAGTTTACTGTTGTTTCTACAACCTGGTAGCAGTCACCTGCGGACAAATCCACTGTCTTGCCTCACGGTTTGAGAGGCCCAGTCTATGACTGGGGGAGTGCTCTTTTAAGGTCTCTTCAGGGGGGAGTCAGCTGGTAATGGCCCAACATGGTAAAGCTCATTATCAGAAACCAGTAGTGAGTCCAGAAAGAGACCTGGGTCCCATTATCATTTCAAGAACACACAGTAATGTAAGCTCTTCTTAGGACTCCTCCCCCTAAAAATCCCATCACTTCTTAATATAGTGGGAAGACCCTGGGGACCAAGCCTTTCACACAAAGGCCCTCAAAGGACAGTCAGTGTTTAAACTGAATCACTGAATCTTGTGTACATGACAGAGATCTAGGAAGGTCTATTGAGTTTGGATACTGTGACACTTTCCCACATAAGCTGCCTATCATGGCAAGATGATTATAAATTCCCTAGCCTGAACTCAGAGGTGGGTCTGCCACAGAGTTTATATATGTAGTGCACAGGTATAAATACCAGTGAAAGAAAAGATCTCTCTCTCTCTCTCTCTCTCTCTCTCTCTCTCTCTCTCTCTCTCTCTCTCTCTCTCTCTTTCACACACACACACACACACACACACACACACACACACACACACACACACACACACCAAAGAAGTATAAACACTCATGCAATCTTGTTTCTCTAAAGGAACACTGACGTCGGCTTAGATCTGGTGTGGCAAACAGCCAGTGCTAAGAAAACGATTTGAATTTAAGGTGTGACTATAAACTAAAAAGGCACAGTTTCCTAGGGGAAAAAAACAGTTTCAAAGGCAGTAGTTCCTGGAAAAGCTTAGAAAATAGCAAGACTGACTTCAGGTCTGGATGAGAAAGGGTAGTCACTGCAACATGGGTTCAACTGTGAAGATAATTAATTCTTATTGTGTACCAGCTAGGAAACGTGTCCGGGAAAGAAACAACACATGACCATTGTCTATATATTCCTGTAATCTCCGAGAGAAGGGGCAACATAGGAATCACCAAAGTTTACCATGGTGTATAGTCATCCTTGTATTCCCCTTCCTCCTTCAAACCCTTCTTCCCTCCTTCCTCCTTTCTCTTCTTTCTTTACATCCATCCTTCCTTCCCCTACCTTCTTCCTTCTTTTCTTGCACTGTTCTTGAAATGAATCCTTGCCATGTATACCAGGCTGCCTTCAAACTCTCCATCCTCCTGCCTCAGTGCCCCATTTCACTGATCAGTTTTTAAACCTTGTTCTACATTGTCCTTGGGCTGTGCAAAGATATCTCTCAAAGCATGGAGATGCCAGAAACTGAATTTCCACTTCACTCTCTTGTGACTTCACTCCCCTGTGACTTCACTCTCCTGTAACTTCACTCCCCTGTGACTTCACTCCCCTGTGACTTCACTCTCCTGTAACTTCACTCTCCTATGGCTTTATATATTGGTTCACATGCAAAAATGTACCTTTTAGATCATGTTACATTTAAAAGTTTGTAAAGTGTAACTACATAACTACATGTTTCAATGCTAACACGTTTTCTTTACACTAACCCAATACCAGACTGAAAGCACTCCTTCTGTGGCTTCTTGATAAGTAACTGCATTATTCTAGAAAACACATGTACCTGAGTTATTCAGGAATGACTTCTGGTCAAATTCAGCCAGCACAGGAAGTTACAAGTTTTAATGTGAATTTAAAATAGTCAAGATCAGTGAGGTTTAGAATAGAAAAATTCTTATGTTTTAAACTGTTGGAAATTGAAATCACAATTTCCTTAAAATTTATAAATAAAATTTAAGGAAAACTGTTACGATTTTAAGGAAAGAGACATGACATAGCAATGGATGGACAGTTAGTGAAAGGAAGAAAATAAAAACAGATGCTTAAGTCTAGCAAGTCAGGGCTGAAATTCCGTAGGTTTTATGAGATGTTGAACAACTGGCTTAAACTCACCCAGCCTCAGCCCAGTTGAATTTAAAAGTACATGGTACATTCAGTTTTGCGCAGATTAAATGCAAACTCTGGTATGTGTGCCTGTATGATTCCTCACATTTTAAACCTGTGAAAGACATAAAAGTTACATAATCTGGTGGTTTTAATTGGTTCTTATTAGTATCAAGATCCCTTATTCAACCCAAGAAACCATCCACAGAACTTATGAAGCTCAAAGAGAAGGAAGGTCAGAAGGTGGATGCCTCAGTCCTTCTTAGAAGGGAGAACAAAACTTTCATGGGAGGAAATAAAGGGACAAATAGAGGAGCAGGGATTGGAGAAAAGATCATCCAGAGACTGCCTCACCTGAGGATCCATCCCATATACACCCAATAATCCCAAGCACTATTGCTGATGCCAAGTAGTGCTTACTGGCAGGAACCTGGTATAGATGCCTCCTCAGAGGCTCTGCCAGAACCATACTGATACAGGGGAGGATGCTTGCAGCTAACCATCAGACTGAACATGGGGACCCCAATGAAGTAACTAGAGAAAGAACTGAAGAAAGTTAAATGGCCTGCAATGCCATGGGAGGAACAAAATTATCAACTAATCGAACCCACCACTGCTCCCAGGGACTAAAACACCAACCAATGAGTTCACAAGGAGAGACCCATGGCCCCAGGTGCATATGTAGGAGAGGATGACATTTTCTGACATCAATGGGAAGAGAAGCCATTGAAGTCCAGTGAATGTGTGTTTTCCCAATGTAGGAGAACGCCAAGGTGCTGAGGTGGGAGAGGGTGGTTGGGAGAGGGAGCACATTCATGGAGGCAATGAGAGAGGGAGGCGGGTGGGATTGTGGGAAAGGGATAACTTTTGAAATGTAAATGCAGAGAATATCCAATAAAAATGTTGTGGGGATCCTTTATTCAGTGTATGACATAATTCTAATTTATGAATTTTTGGCCAAATTAAGAGGTCAGTTTAGCAAGCTTATATCTCCACCACACACATGCTCACATTATTTCTGGTCAATATAATACACTGTTTTATTAATCTTATCATCACTTATCAAAACTCCAAGGCCCTTTGGAAGATTTAAACATTCAGAAAATCTGAGTTTCCCAAGTGGTCAACTGCCTAAAGAGATCCAGAACGATAGATGTTTATGTCTGATGTTTGTGGAATGACTATGACTGACTATGTAAGAATCACGACAGCTTTAGCACTAATGATATTCTGGGTACAACACTGAGTACTCCTGTGGGAGTATTAGCCACCTATCTGATGCCACACTGAGTGATACTACTATCTCAGTGCTAACTACATATTTGGCACAACAGTTTCCTACTCTTGCAATAATCATATTAAATCCTTATTTTGTTGGGGCCGGTAGGAACTGATCAAATCCCATTGAGTGTCAACAAGTACCTAAATCTTAACCTGTTTCAGATGAATCCCAAGCCTCAGCCTGTGAACTGGCCCCTTAGGCATCCTGCTGCTTACTATATTAAGCCTAATTCTTTTGTCTTCACATTATCCTGGTAACATTACTTGTTCTTCGAGTTTGAGAATATGAAAGTCCACCTCTGATTTAGAAGCCCGAGGTCACATTTAATAGATCTGATGACCCAGCTAGGAAACACAGGCAATGTCTAGTCAGTAACACAGCATCCTTGGCTCATGACAATTTAGCAATGTATGAAAAACATTTTTATGACCAGGGAAGTATGATAGTTGTAGCTTCTCTGTCAAATCCAGGGTTGTTACTAAAAATTTTACCATCCAAAGGATTCCACGCCTAATGAAATTATCCAGCCCAAGTGGCCACCATAGGATCAATGCTGGAAAACATGGTGTATGTAAGAAAGCCCACAGGAAGAAAATAATCAATCAATTATTAACTATTTAAATTATGTACAAGTACATATGGGGAAAACAGTTGGATTGCAGAAAGTGGTGCAAAACAGAAAAGCTTCAAAATCTAAAAGCCACAACACAAGCTTTGCAGTTGAAGAAATGACCATTAAACTCTAATTGCCTTTACCTAATTGTGTAAATTAGGTCATATCGGGTTTTGGTTTCTTTTTGTTTTTTTGTTTTTCTTTTTTTTTTTTTTTCTTTCTGAGTCCTGCTCAGCCATGACAAGGACAATGTGACATGATTCCCATCCCTGAAACAGAGCCAGCAGGGCATGGGTCTTCACATGTGTTGATGGTTGCTGTGGGTATAAGTCTAGTTTGTTTTAAAATATATTTTTTTACATTATGCTTCCCCTTTGGAGGGTATCTTCTCTGCCAAGGCTAATATGACAGCAGGAGCCCAGGAGGCAAGGGTGTGACTAATGTCTCAGAAAAATGGTAGGCTGTGGGAACGAACTCTGAAAACATGAGTTCAAAAACATATAGTATCTCAACTGTGAAAAATATAACGATGCAATATGAATTATATGAGGAGCTTTGCAGACCTAGAAAAACAAAGCCATCTGTACTATGATGTACCAGTTTATCTGAAAAATACGAAGTCAGACAGATTCCTGAGTTCAAGGTCAGCCCTGGGACAGAGGGAGTTTAGGTCTAGGCTCAGGCATGGTAGGAGTGGGAATTTCAGGGTGGAGCCAACCCAGCTAGATTATCATCTGTGCTTAACAAAAACAGGCAAATCTCTGAAAATATACTTGTTGACTTCTTCTAAGAATCAGGGGTCTAAGGTCATGGGATAATCAAAAAGGAACTCGAGGTAATGGCTAAATTTTGTATAAGTAAAAGACCGGGCTCTTGATCAGCAATCAGTGAGCTATCTAAAAAGTTTTTGGAACAGAGAGAGAAAGCAGAACATATGCTATCAGCTTATAACCCACAATTTGACTTCAACTTTTTTGTTTTACTGCGGCCCTTCCTCAGAACCCCTCTCCAAGCTGAGGCTACTCCTTGGAGTTGTTTTATCATTGTGTTGTTGGTTTTTGCTTTTGTTTTGTTTCTGCTGTCATTTTTTGCTGATAATAAAAATACTGATGGCAATTGAGATGACATAGAAATTGGATGGCAATTGAGAAGATGTATAAATTCTTTCTCCTGTGTTGAGTAAAATTTATAAAAATCCACCATCCCATGATAACACCGGTTATTCTCTGGCCCTGGATGGTCTCACTGCCCCCATGCAGCAACCGCCCATCTCATGGTTTTCTTGCTGCAGACTCTGCTCACATTCTCAGCCATCTGTCCCCTGTGGTGAGCTGTCACAAATTCCCAAAACCAGGTAAAATCAAAACTCTAGAGGCTTCTAATTTATCGGTCAGGTTTATATTAGTAAATTCTCAACCCACAAAACACCTGCACAAAGAACTCAAACCTCAATTGATATTAACACAAGCTTCACACCTACATGGGGCAAATGCACCCTCTTTATATTTAATTATCTAAGAAATCCCCAAAATGTATGGCTGCCAGGACTCTGTGGTTCTGGCTTCCCTTTCTCTCTATAGGTTCCATCTTGTCTCCTCCTCTCCATCTCTTCCTCTGTCTCTCTGTTCTCGTCTCTAAAACTCTCATCCTGCCTTCCTTATCTATTGCCTTATCTTGGGCCTGCCCTCACCTGCATACAGACAGCAATCTACACTACTACCCCTGAGACAGCTGCCCTGAGAGAAGGCCTTGTTCTTCGATAACTTTTCTAAGGTGCAGGCCTTAATAATATGACTAACACAGTCAGGCTAGACTTATTATAATGTTGACATTTCAACTCTCTCAATGACATAACAAGTCACAGAATGGCCCTCCTAAACTTGTTATGCAAGTGGCAGCATCCCCAGACAGCCCCAGAGTAGAAGCTCGCCTCCTGCTCAGTCACTAGTGCCCTTCTGCTCCATATTAGTTAGCATTGGTATGTTTTCCCCTTCAGACCTAAGTCATAATATTCCTCTTACCAATCATTTTACTTTTAATCGATTCTCAGGGTGTAGCCTTAGCTAGCTTGAAGTTGGCTCACTGAGTAGACCAGGCTAACCCTATATTTGTGTCTCCTACTTCCTACCATGGCCCCAAGTGCTGGGCTTGCAGATAGGCCACCAGCCTTGAAGCTTGGTCTCTTAGATTTTGAAAGTGGGGTAATACATGACCATGTTAAGGGCACACGGAGGGCCTAACGACTTTCAGAAAGCAGTTTCTCCCACCCTTCCTCACCTCACTCTTTCCCTTCCCAGCAGGCCATGTTTTCCCCGGTACTGCTCTTTGTACTGGGAATCCAACTTTCTTTCATGGAGTCTGAGGTATCAGAGACTCAGGTGGGTGACACTGAAGCCAACCATGGCGAACCACAGAGTTCCAGATCTGGGCCAGTCTCAGCCCACAGGGTGGGATGCAAGCCCTTAGATCTTGGGGTTGAGAGAGAGCCCTGATAGAGAAAAAGTGTGTTGAGTGTGTCAGACTGCACTAGGCCAAACAGGCCAACAGTAAATTATTTTTCTTGGGAGCCTTAAAATAGTTCCATTTTCCCAAAGAAGGCAAGCTGGGGTGTCTGTGCCTTATTTATGAAAAGCTTCTGAAGCAGTCGGCCTAGGGAAAGCAAACACATTACTTCACTGTCTGCTGCAGCAACCCCACTACTGTTTATCCAAAGAAAATGAGATCAGTGTGCTGAAGAGATGCTCACTTCTGCACGATGATCAATATTCACTAAAGCCAACTGATGTGCCTCTCACAGAGAAACTAAAGAAGAGGCAGTGTGTATAAACACCTGGAAACATTATTCAGCCATTAAAAGAGTGAAATCAAGTAGATGATGAACTAGCAGTTGCCTGAAGATAGGGATGTCAGGATAGAAGGTGAAACAGGTAGAGATGGGCCAACGAGACAAGATCGCTGCTAAGAGCAAATTCCATGTTGTATTGCACAATAGAATGAATAGCATACATGATGCTGTACATTTGAAAAGAACAAGAAGTCAGGACTTTAATGTCCTCCTCACAAAGAACCAGTGAGGTGGTAAATATGCTGTATACCCTGTGTTTTCATTCTACGAGGGGTACATATCTTGAAACATTACATTGTATTCTAGAAATACATGCATAGCCAGTATGTGTCAGTTGAAAGTAAATGATGAACCAAGATGGCACTGACTTTTGGCAAAACAGTAGATAGAACCTCAGTGTTATCAGCCAGCCACCTGCATCAGAGCCTTCCTACACCACGATCCTGCCTCAGATCGAGAGCCATCTGGGTGAGTCCTGGACTTTCTATCATCTCCAAAGCAGAACATGGTCTCATTCTCTAAGCTAAGTTAGCCCTATATACACACAAGTGTGCGTGCGTGCAAGCGCGGACACACACACACACACAGAGGTGGGAGGAGAAAGAGGCAACAATCAGACGCACTGGACCATGTGGCAGCCTTACCCTCCCACATAGTTCTCTGAGAATAAAACACTATACACCTGAAATATTCCTTAGCAGTGCTCTGCAGACGAAATAAAATGAGACTTCATTTTTAAACGCCATTGTTTGGTGCCTGGCACACCGAAGTGACTTGACAAATTATAGTTAGAGGGTGGGGTGGTAGACACTCAAAATCCCAGCACTGGGGAGACTACTGAGGATCTCTAGACCAATAAAAGATGATGTCTCAAGACAGAAGAGTGGACAATCCCAAGGGAACAGTATCCAAGATGTTCTCTGGCCTTGTGTGTGTATTGGCACATACACAGGCACCTATATAGATAGTGTGTGTGTGTGTGTTGGTGTACACACAAACAGGCACACATGTATTCATACCTCTAAATAAATTAGCTAAATGTGGCCAGTTGCTGTTATGATGGTTGTCATACAAAATACGCTTATTCTTATACATATCATACAAAATGCATGTTCTGTTACATAATAGTAAACTAATTTGGTGATGTAGTATCTCTTAGAAGTCTCTAGAACAGTGGTTCACAACCAGTGGGTCACAACCCCTTTGTGACCCTTTCCTAGGAGTCACATAATGAATATCTAGCATATCAGATATTTACATTATAACAGTAGCAAAATTACAGTTACGAAGTGGCAACAAAAAATGGCTTTATGGTTGGGGGGTGGTCACCACAACATGAGGAATGGAAATAAAGCATTGGAAACTCTGAGAGTCTGCTGTAGAGAAACAGGATACGTAAGATGGATGCCTATTGAAAGGGGCTGCATTGCTCTCTTAGGCTGGCTCGTATGATGTGGTCTGGGTAGTCCCATGCCGACTGGCTTCACATTGGAGAGACTAAGAACAATTGTTTCTCAGTCTGGCAGTCTAGTTGCCTCTTCACTCCCACTCTGGTGCTGACGACGTGGAGAGCCGCAGCTCTTCGGTAGCCGTTGAGAGAACAAAGGAGCTATGTGCTAATATCATCAGTAAAGGCTTGTAGAGGCTGCTGCAGCCACAGCGGGGTAGGTGAGCTTACCAGCAGAAGACAGGAAGGCAAGAGGCAAAGTGTTTTCCTTTTCATCTTGATGGCCACCAGAAGGTGCTGCCCACATTAATTTGGGGCTTGGTTGTCTCACTTTAGATAGCCTGCTCAAGAAAAGCCCTTGAAGATGCTCTGCCAAATATCACTTACTTGATTCCAGATCCCGTCGGATAACATCACCAGGACAGGACCTTGTTATCACTAACCAGACTTCCACAGCTGCAGGCACGTCCTGGACCATGAGAGACTGGGAAGGAACACTCCGGTTTCACATGGTGAGGAATGCCATACAGAAAAACCACACCAGTGTCCCCGGCAGGCTTCCCAGGGAGAATTGCATTGGAGATCAAATCTGAACAGCAGGGAGTCAGGCAAAGAAAGGCCTCCAGGCCTAGAAACTGGCAAGGATTTTAAAAATCCTGCCATGAGGGTACATCCAGGATTGAAAGAAAAGAAAGAAGAAAAGCAAGTGTGCCTTTGGCGCCCAAGCTGGGGAGCCGCAGAGATGGTGTCAGGAACCGAGCAGGGCCAAATCCAGTGGGCACCCGGGTTATGCCAAGGACCTGGGATCTCATCTCGAGTGCAAAAGAAAGCCACAAAGAGTTTTAAGAAGGAAGGTGATGCGGTTTGATTCTAATTTTTCAAATGTCTCCTTTTTTTATTGGTTATTTTATTTATTGATACTGAAATGTTATCCCCCTTCCCAGTTTCCCCTCCACGGACCTCTGATGCCTCCCCCTTTCTACAAGGGTGCTCCCCATCCTACCCACCCCACTCCCTGCCTCACCTCCCCAGCATTCCCCTACACTGGGGCATCAAGCCTTCACAGAACCAAAAGGCTCCCCTCCTGTTGATGCCAGACAAGGCCATCCTCCGCTACATATGCAGCTGGAGCCATGGGTCCCTCTGTGTGCTCTTGGGCTGGTGGTTTAGTCCCTGGGAACTCTGGGGGGTCTGCTTGTTGATATTATTGTTCTTCCTAAGGGATTGCAAACCCCTTCAGCTCCTTCAGTCTTCCCCTAATTCCTCCACTGGGGTCCCTGTGCTCATGTGTGTGTGTGTGTGTGTGTGTGTGTATGTGTGTGTGTGTGTGTGTGTGTTGTATAGTACACATGCAAAGGTCAGAAGGCAACCTGCAGACATCCATTCTCTCTTTGTTGGCATCATGGAGGTCACAGGGCTTGAACTCAGTAGGTCAGGCTTGGCAGCAGACACCTTTAACACTGTGCCATTTTGCTTATCATAAAATAATAATAATAATAATAGTTTCAGACTTACCATAAAAAAAGCCAAATCTAGTACACGGAGAATGATTACAAAGGAAGCTCATGACACAGTATCCCCATGAGAACCGACAGCTGCCTAAACAACCAGTGATTCACGCTTTTTGCTCCTAGGTTGTTCCGATGGAGAACTGAACTCACAGAAATGGACAGTCTCTGGCATTGAGTAAACTCTCAAAGTATTTTTAATTCTCTTCTTCTAACTCTGTACACAGCTGAGATCTCTATTTCCACCAAAGACTGTAAAAAGGCAGACACAACGCCCGTGACTGTGGGTGCCGGAAACCTGGGTTCTCATGAGTGGAATGTTGGTGCAGCGACATGTTAATCCGCCCAAGCAAACACCAGTTTGAGGCCAGTGCATATTGTCCTGTATCGTTCCCTTAACTCTCCAAAAACGATCATGCTCGAACACTGCAAATTCGTCTTTTAAAAGTCACCCGGGGAGCATAATGTGTTTGGAATTGGAAATCTAGGATCACTGCTCTCCTGTAGTCCAAAGAGAAGATCTGAAAACTTCCCATTTAAGCCTACAACCATATTGGTCCTGCAATTAACGCTGGAGGCGCCATCTAGATGAATTAAAAGCTGCTGGCTTTCCTGCTACTATCGAATGGATACTGCAAATGGATGGCTACAAACTACAGGCAAGGAATACAACATTCAGTGTGATTCTGAGGAATAAGGAGTATCATGGATGTGCTGGCAAGACTCTGGATTAGAGTTCCCACAAGATCTCCAGAAATGGAAAGGAGCACCGTGGATTGAGTGCGCACTGCCCGGGAGCTCTTTAACCCTCAGATATTTCCCTTTGTGTGACCTTGAGAGAAAGCAACACACACACACACACACACACACACACACACACACACACACACACACACAGGAGACCCCAAGCTCTTCGAAGGCAGTTCCCTCGTAGGTTGCCAAAGTAAAATTTCCCTTTCTGATCAGTTCATAGTAAAGGCTAGCCGTGATCATCCATGTAAAGTGTTTAGCAGGGGGCTGGCATGAAGTTGAAAGAAACGTTCCTTGTCTTTATTGCCCTCCAATACCCAGAGGCTCAGCCGAAGAAACTGGTATTATTTATTCTGGAATTGAGATGACTGAGTGCGTAATTTAGATTTTCATGATGAAAAAGAAATACCACAACACACTGAGTCCTCGGGGTCTAGATGTCGTGCCAAGGATTTATGTTATTTAAAAGAATGGGGGGAGGATTATCCCCCAGCTTCTGAAGCCGGCCTGGCATTTATAGCGGGGAGTTTTGCTGTATTCTGTAAGACAGATGCCATCTCACAGAACACCAATCTCAGATTACCAACACAAGATTACCGACGGACAGTGCCGTTGTAAAACTACAGAGCAGCCTCCTGCTGTGTATGACCAATGAAAGCTGCCTGCTCATCAACCCCACCTCCTCCACACAGGTCAACATCCACCTACTGAGTCCATGACACATATGGCTGTCTCTGCTTTCCGAAAGTGTCACCATAGAGTGATTCCTTCCACAAACCACACACCCAAATCCCAAATTCTACACTGGGTTCCCCATAACACCTTCTTATTCAGATATAAACGGTTGTCTGGGTGGGTCATCCCTTGATGTACCTGCTTACTCAGGGGTCTTTGGACATTTATCCCTCTGCAACATTGTATCTCAGACTCCTAGTGAGCAGCAGAAGAAATCGAGATGATTTTGCAACTCACCCAAGATCCCCCACATGGCAAATGTCAGAAGACAAAAACTCAGGCTCGAAATGGGTGTGAGGCTGCACCCTAGCACTTGGGGAGCTGAGGCACAGTTGTCACCCAGGAAGCAGATAGTCACAATGTTGAAGGCCGGCGGTGTGCTTCTAGTAATCAAGAATGACCCAAAGGAAGGCTGAGCAAGACAATCATGCCGGGGGAAATGATCTGGATTAGCTGGGGGGGGGGGGGACCTCTCAATTGGGAGGAGGGAACAGGGTTCCAAAGAGAGACAAATTGTCCTGCCAGTAAAGACTACTTTTATGAAAATAATATAAGAAAGGTAAGAAAACAAATGTTTGAACCTTTGAAAAATGTCAGGCACTTTAAAGGAAGTCAAAGAAGGAAGGGGAGAGGTAGATAAACAGACAGGCATGCAGACAGACAGACAGACAGACATCCCGTGCTTATAACTCAATATCGCCATGATTGATTCAGGTATAGTGGTCAAAGACAGGATGGTACTGGGATTGGCCATGAAATCATCAAAGTCACTGTAGTTAATATTATCTTTTCAATGATCACAGGTTCTTGTTACCATTAACAAAGAAGAATGGATTTTTTAAAATAAATAAATAAACATTTTCAATGTAGCATAGTAATTGAATCATATATGATTGGGGTTGTATTATTTTTCAGGCCAGCAAGAGGAGAACAGGCAAGTGAACATTTAATGGGGAAAATATATAGCTTGCACAATTTAAAAATAAAACCTAACAGTTTGCATATTTAGCACCTCTCATGCAAGAATCTCAGAGTGTTTTTATAAAAATGAATTATGTCTCCCTCCCCCTCCCCCACCACCCATGAAGAAGTTCAGTTCACAGCTGCAAGAAAAGGCTAGGAAAGAAAGAGCTGCCAGCTCACCCTGACGTGGGGTCCGTCCACGGGTGAAAAGCAGGCGGTGGCATGAGCTTATAAACGGTTGTTTGCATAGGTGATTGTTTCCACAGAAGTGAACACCTTCCTTCAGACCTGTTCTCTCAGCTACCTCTGCTTCTCTTGCCTCTTTAAATCCTATTTTTCTCCCTCCTCTACCCTTCTTGTCTTGTCCCCCTTCACTCGGGGACACAAATCATTTAGTTTTAAGTGGATGCCCTACCACAGTCTTCAGGGGGAAGCAGGGTAAAGGTGTTCAAAGGAAAAGGTGGAGTTTCCAAACCATGTCCTTGAAGGAGACTTTGCCGAGATGCTGAGACCTTCATGAATCCTCAGTTTGCTTCATCTTACCTAAGTATCTGTGGAATTTGTGTATATTTCTTAATTGAACATTAAATTTTCTATGAATATTCTAATGATATAGTCTACTCCATGCTTTCAAGAGGTACACATCTGAGACAGAAAAAAACTGAAGGACAAAATAATTGAGTCTTATCTATTATACTAGAATGACTGAAGCACTACAGAGAGAAAGAGAAAGGAAAAGGATGACAGATAGAAATCCCAGAGGGTAGACCTCTAAATGAGATAGTTCTGAAATAACTTACAAGCCAGGCAGGGTAGCTCACACTCTTAATCCCAGCAACTGGAAGGCTGGGGCAGGAGCATTACCATGAGTCCCAGGCCAGTCTGAGCTACAGAGTGAAACTCTGTCTCAATCAAAAGGGGAAGTCATCACTAGTGCAATATTTTAAGCAAAGATGGGAAGGACTTGAGGAAAGAAGTCATAAGGTATCCGAAAAAGCAACAGTCCAGTCAGACAGAATGGCTAGGATGAAGGTCCAGAGCAGGGGAGTATCTACAGCTCCTGGAGTAAGGTAGAAGCAGAAAACAGGAGAGGCAAAAAGGGGAGGAGCTTGTGTGTGATCCCATGAGCCATACGGGCTTTTTTTTTTTTTTTTTTTTTTTTTTTTGCATTTAATGCATAGATTTATCACATAATGACCTCCCGCCCCTTGGAATTGACCTCACTCTCTCCAAATGTTCTCCTGAGACATGGAGTGTCGTCCTTAAGTTCTCATTTGACTTCAGAGTCCACGGAGATCTGCAGAACATCTTTCTTTGTATCCGTGGTAGGCACCGAACACACGGAGGCCCACACAAATATTTGGGTTCGTGTTAGTCGATTGAATTTCAATTGTCAGCCTTTCAAAGCATCAGCATTGTGTCTAATAAAGGTATCTCAGAAGACATGGGAAGTGATCTGACCTTCTGAATGTAGTCACATAAAATCAAAACAAACACATAAGAGTATTGTATTCGTTGTTATTATCGATAATAACTAATAAGGCTGTGGCAGAGAAGGGAATGGTACTTAGAATCCCTCAAAATGTTATTCAACATGCAACTCTTAGCATCATATATTGAAAAAAAAAAGCCTGGTATATAATTGCCAGGAAAGCTACATAAAGCAGAAATACGAGATTAGCAGTGCCAAAGGTGTAAACAACTTTAATCTGTTAATTTATTGCACATGTCTCTTAGAGCCAAGTTTCGGTTTAAGATTAGATCTTGGATATTTTCATGTTTCTACAAATGAAACAAACATTTCAAGCTCAAGCACTAAGTATTTTTAATCCTTCAGATGTCCCTACTGCCTCCTTTAAAGCCAGAGTGACTTCTACAATTTAAGAGCGATGATCTACACTCATTCTCAAAGCCTCTAAGACACTGTGGCTGGTCCTCACCTATATCTGCATCCCATCAACAAACCACTCTAGGGAACGAACTTGCTATAGAAATGAGTTACTTTTTAATTGTTGGGACAGCAAAGATGGTTTCCATTAATAAAGATGATTCATGACCACCAGGCAAGAAAAATCATCCACTCAGTGCTGCTGGGAAAGGTGTGAAATCTCGCAATAAGCCTCTTATTGCACACCTGACCCAATTACCTTCAGCTTTACTTTTTTCTTTCGACTCCAATTCCACCTTGGTTTGGTGACCCATCTCCTCCGACCACTCACTCAATCCCTAGCTCTATGAAAGAGCAGCCACAATAAAAACTACGGCACAGTCGGGTATTTAGAAGATGATTCACTACCCAAGGTAAGTGGCTTTTGAATAGGTCTGTGTTCTCAAACTTTCCAAAAAGGCTCCGCCACCTCTCCTTAGGAAACACTATTCTCCGGTTACACCACCGTGAAACGTGACCTTTCTCTCCAGCTAGCACTGGGCTTCAGCCACGATCATTAAAAAGGTACAGGTGTGCTGCCAATTCAAGCTAGCAGGAGCGTGGCATGATGTGAGACAGGGGGATGGGAAAGGGGAAATTTACAGGAAGGCTTGCACAAAATTGAATCCTTAATACAATCTTAATAATGTGAGCTCTTTCAGCCAAACATTTGACCTCTCCTCTTCCCTTCAGGATACCATGATTGACTGAGAGCTTATGTAAAACCATATTTCAGGGATATTGGAGGATTTTAATGTACACATTCAAGAATCTGCTACATGTGTCACTAGCCCAGGTTGGAGTCTACCTTGTCGACTGCAATTTTCATGTCTACAGAACAAGGAGACATTCAGGAGCTGACTCTCCACGGGAGGAGACTCAACCTGAGGGCTGACAGGGCAGAAGTCAGGGCCATGATGAGGACTAGAGACTGTGTCCATTTACAAGGTACTGACTTCAGAAAACATTGTTTCACTCCAGGTCTTCCGAAAAGCAATGAGTAGTGAGTGAGTCATTCATGAAGATACAGTAGAAGGCTAGCCCTAGGTGACATAAAGAACATCCTTAATGACTCATTATATTCCAGATCCCAGATGTGGTGGGGACCAGAGATTCTCTCCTGTAAGAACCTTCAGAAACCGCTGCTCTGCATGGACCACACTTTAGAACATCCTGGATTCAGGGCAGACTCACAACTGAGTCCATCCACCTGGGAAACTTCATCATACATTCAAGTTGCTAAAGAAGTAAAGTGAGTGGTAATGTGCATGCGCTTTCCTAGATGAGCAGGCTTGGTAGCCATCGGAGTTACCAAAGCACATGTGCAACAGAACGGAGAGCCCACGGCCACCATTGTGCCACTGTTCTCCACTCTCTTGTCACTTGCTCCTGCACATTCATCCAGCAAGCTTACCCCAAAGCACCTTTCTATGCCCAGTAGGGACTCTGATTATCCCAGATACCTGGACTAGTCATTCCAAGAAGCTCCTTCACAAAGGCTATCAGATGGTTCCATGGCTGATTGGGCAGCAGTAATTAAAATATGATGATAGTGGGCAAAGAAAATAATTGGAGGAAGCGGAACTTGAGTTGGAATGTCAGCTTGCCCACAGGCTGAAGAGGGTCTCTGCATTTCAGCTTCTCTCCATAATAAGACCTGTGGGAACTTTCTTCCAAGACAATAAAACAATGAAGACTGAATTCCTGGTACTGAAGGCTTATAGAATCAACTAGTTAGCTGCTCCTTTCCTCCTCATTATATAGGAGAAGGATAAAGCATTGTGCAAATCATGAATAAATAACTTAGAAGATATAACAAATTATGGTCACACTTAAAGAAGAATATTTCCAGTCTGGAATACAGAATAATAATAAAAAAAAAAAAGATACCTAGTTTTTAAAGACATGTAGGTAGTTTTTTGTAGGATCTTAGAATAGAACTGGAGGATTTTAAAAGGGGAAATAAGAATTCTTAGCACCACATCTCAACCTTTCTTTCTTTGAAGAAATTGTGTTAGAAAATGCTTGCTATCCAAGAACTCACAGCAAATATGTATCTAATTTTAATACAACACCATAAAACTGTCTGGAAAGTTTAAACTAGTTATTAACAGACTCTGAGTGGGAGAAATATTCTCCAGAGGTAAAATGATTTCCCTTGAGAAGTGGGCTCAGCGACTCCTGATCAGATGCCTTTCAGATGTGGGACCATAAAAATGCTGGTAGGTTTCTTATGGAGCTATGTGGCCCTTGGTAGTACATTTTCAATGAACCTCAGCAAAACTAATACTGGGGAACTAAAGCAAAATACTCTCACTTGTTTCATGCTCCGTGTGACATAACACCACGTTTTGTTTGTCCCAGAAAGTTAATCATTTAAGAGATACCACAGCCCCAACACGATTCTAAAAGTGTCTTTCTAATCTGTCAGATGCTACTTATTTATTCATTCATTCATTCATTCATTCATTTATTTATGCTATTTAATTTTTTTAAAACTATTAGAAGACTTTAAAAGAAAAACAATCCTTTGGACCATTCCTCATATAAGGAGAGTTCAAAGCGTTCACGGTGTCCTCTTTTAAAACACACTTACAACCCCTGGAGGATGGATTTTTCCATTTCTGATAAGGTCCCTGTCCAACCCAAATTACAAGGGAAGGAAGTCTTGGGGGTAAAATGTGTTTACTGATTTTTTTCCACGTAACATCTTCAAAGACTTTTAAAGGAAGAAAGAATTGATCCTAAGGATATCTTCCAGAATCATTTCTTAAAAAAATACTTAAAAAATGACATTTTGCTCCTCAAACAAGGTTTATCTCGGAGGAAGTTGGAGCAACACTGAAGATTCTACCTCCCAAAGCAAACATTTATCCCAAAGAGTTGCCCTTATTTGTCCAAAACAAAGATCATCGGTGGAGTCATTTTTATGCCCCCAAGATTCACATTAAAGCCAGTTTAAAAATAATTCACCATTTACATATGTTTTCACTAGATTGAAAGTCAAACGCTCTTTCACCCTTACCATCCCAGCAGCAAAGACAGAATTGTATTATCCCCGGGGTCTTATTCAACAAGACACAGTGCTGGGCCTCTGAAAGAGATATGTTCCTCATGGTGAAGGGTTAAAACAGGACACAAAGCTACCCTCTGGAAGTCATTAAGTTACAAAGCCCCAAGAAGATAAAAGTTTCCATTTTCTAAAATGTAAATCAAAAACATATTCATTAGTATTGCAAAACAAACATGCAAATCTTCCCCACTTGAAAAGCTCGGCTAAATATGTACAAGGGCTAAACCCAAAAATACATCTGGTCCTCAGTTACAGAGCTTGCTTTTTTGGTTTTATCTAAAGAGTTTGTCTGTCCTCCATGGTTGGCTTCTTGGATTATTGCAATTCATAATAAGCCTTTTAGCTAAGGATGAAATAAACAAAGATAAAGTCTTTGTCCTAGTTTTAAATGATCCAGATGGGATGATTTTCCATATGCTTACACACCCACTGTTTATTAATCATCGCTCGCACAGTTTAAAGGATTGTGGGGTTTATTGCTCGAGCAAGGGTTGAAATTTACAGTTCGTGTAATCTCCACACACCTTTTTAAATATTCCATCTTTTCTGGGTTGTTCTTTGTGCTTAACTCAGGTTGGGTCTATGTCCAAATCAGGACGGTTAGATCTCTCTGCTTTTGTGTCTGTGTACGACATATCAGAGGGCAGAGACTCAGCCAACTGATCAAGGGGAGGCTTTTGTGCCCAAATTTGGAGACAATATCAGTCTTAAGGAATGCGTTACATCATAACAATGACAATGTGGGTAAAACTGGCGATGCTTGACTCGCCGCCCTTTACAATGATTTACTTAGCGTCTGGCAATCTGTTCTTCATATGATGTTTGGTTCGCATAAACAGTTTCAACATGGGAGAGGACGGTGTCAAGATAACAGTCATATCATTCGTCACTGCAGAACATCTATGTGGCTTGCCAAGAAAATACAGTCCTTTTATCTTGAGAGTCTTACGAGTCCTTGCTTTCTGCTGATTGTTCCTCTCCAGGGTGCTGTACCATCCTTTGAAACCTGATCATAGCCGCTCCGTTCCGTTGCCACATCAGCTTCAGGAGTGAGATAAAGTCTGAGAAGGGTCAGCATGAGGGAAGAAAGAAGAGGCAATCTTGAGGCACAAATGAATCATAGAGAGGGGAGAACCCCAAAATAAGTCAAGGGGGCCTCAAAGGAGCGCTCACGTTTAACCTGCCCTTTCTGAAATGGAATCCATCTTAGATGACAGGGACTGCAGTCTCTCTCACAGCATACCACGGTCTTCTCTGTAGTTTGGTAGTAAAAGCGTTAAACCAACAATGTGGGAGGTAGGAGGAAGAAATCGCTGTCTTTTTATGTGACAATCACAGTCTCCCGTGGATTCAAGGGGAATCTGACAGAAGGCTTCCATATTTGGAACACCCCCTAAAACTTGGAAGGAGAAAAAAGGGGGAGATATTCTTTAAGTTTTCTTTTAATAGAATTGGTTAAGACAGTTAATGTTGAAAATGTTCTATTAATCATGGATGCTTTTTATAGTGTTTCTACACGCATTCTGAGATGTGGTTTTATATCTTCAGCAAGTGGAGAGAGGAAGACCATGAAAAAAAGGTAAGAATTGGCAGCTGTGGGCAGAAAAAAACAAAAAAAACAAAAAACAAAAAAAAACAAACAAACAAAAAAAAAAAAACACTGAATATTCAGCCCCTTTAAAAATACTGAAATCTCTTTGCTGGAGTTTTGTGTATAATACTTAAGCTCTGAACATGACTCTGGTATGACATTCAATGCTATAGTATGGGCTTATAACACTTGCGCATATGAAATAAAATCTAGAAGTCGTAATCAGACACCAATGTCTCACAATAGTGCTAAGTAAAGGAGCAGGATTGTGTCCACAGATGGGAACAGTTTCAATTGAACTTGGAATGCCCACTGTATTCAGCTGATCACAGCAAGATGACCTGTGACTTCTATACAAAGAAGCCCCTTCCAGTATCTCACCTTTGTCATGAATTTAAAGCATTGTTCTTAGGCAAAACAGTACCTGAGAGAAAGATATGGCCCTCTTTCCTAAGCAAAGACTATATATGACTAATCAAGGAAGAAACACCTTGATTCTTTAGAGAATCTAGTACCTAGGTCAGATGACTGACAGGTAGCCCTGTTAGTTACAAGGTTTTGCCCCTTCACAGTGGAGGAAAAGGAAGATTCTAGGTGAAGAGGATCTGGAGGCTCTCAAAGAGTTCATGATACTCACAGAAAACTGCTAGGTTCAGGAATTGGCAAGAAAACACAAAAAAAAGGACCTGGCTTCTTTTGTGTGTGGCTGCCCCTCCAACGCTGTCACTAGGCAAAGGAATGTTTTGCCACCACCGAGGAGCAGCTTAACCAGTATGCATGAGGGCACTGTTTATAGTTTCCATCCCCAGAGTATTTATCTAGGTAGATGGCTCCCTCAGAAAATGACTCAGCTGTTTTTCTTGCTGAGCGAATGGCTAAACTCAGCAAGAGCTCAGAGCAAAGGAAATTTATTGCGGAAGAGTGATTAGACTGTGTCTAAGTAACGAAGTCAGAAAGCTGGGTCGAGAATGCCACCCTCCTAGATGAGCCCGGGCTCTTCCCTTCCAGCCCAGATCTCCCTTCCCTAACTGATACTCAAAATGCTCCGCGTTGCCTTTGCTCCAAGCCTCTGCAGTATGCGCGTGCGCACTACTCACCGGCTATAAGCTCTGCCTTCAGAGGCTGTTCTCCTACCTGCCTGCTTGCTTTTCTTTCCAGCTGTGCCCCTCAGATTCTGCTGCTGGCCGTCCTCCTGGATGATCGCAGCAGCTGGAGAAGGGCTCCAGTACATTTGATCCTAGTCTGTCTCCAGGAAATCTCTAGCAGTAGACCACCAGCCAAAGCAATGCGCCCCCCCACCCCACCCCCCATCAGTTTTACTTTATCACAATCCAGCTAAAAAGGGTAGCCAGACGTTTCCCCACTGAACACGAGAAAAGCCAGACTTAAATGGGTGGCTTTCAAACTCCAGCTACTGCCATTTTACCCAATTGCCTTTACCGAGAGTATTAATTTCTAACCTCGTCCGCTCAGTCCCTGACACTTCGCGTGCATCTTCCCCAACCTCTCTTCTAGTTCCGGTCCATCCTGCTTCACCAGGTCTTCTTGCCCACAGCCTCAGTCTTCTTGATGCCTGCCTTCTCTGGACCAGTAAAATTCAGTCTGACTCACTATAAACACAAAGTCCTAGCCGTGTGCTACCGCATCGCTGTGAACAGCTTCATGTCTGTTTTTCTTTGAGTGTGTGCTCAGAGGTGGCCGGGATGATTTCTAAATGTGCAGGTGACACTGAGCATCTGTTAGATGGCAGACAAAGGGCTAGGCCCCTTCACTGAGCTCCATCTCGAGGATACAAACGCCACCGGATAAATGTCTCTTTTGCACATACAGCTCCCGGCAAAGTGACGGGTAACACGGTTCTCTGAGTTATACTGTTTAGGTCAGCCTTCACTGCTCTGTTTTAAAAACAATTCACACACAACACTGAAAGTCCCAATATGCAGATACTCTAGGAGGTACCCAAATAATGGTCAAACTGTTCTGCTAACATGAAATCATTCTTATATCATCTCAGAATTGAGTCTCTGGTTTCACTGGACAGTTTTGTTACAAAAAGAAAAAAAAATATGAGATTTTCTGGTGTCTCATCATTTTACTGTGATTTTTTCTATGATCACACCCATGAGTTACAGACACCTGTGAAGCCATCCCAAGAGACTTGACCAAAACTCAAAGTCTCTGAGTGATTTTTTTTCCCATACAAAATTCCTGACTAGGTTGTACTTATTAATAATACTCACTTCCAAGTCTCCATGCCCTCCATAAATAAGGTTCCCCCCCCCCAAAACCACTTCCACTGCTTTACTGCTCAATTTAGATTTGGTCATTTGCCCTCGGGAGAACCCTTAAGGTATAACACCAACATGAAAGCATCTCGCTGGAAACACCCCCGCTGCTTTGAGACAGGCAGAATGGGAAAGCCACTGACTCACAAAAGATCTTACAAATACGCATGAACATAAGCAGTCTGGATGGTTCCAATCGAACATCTATACAGCACAAACTATGCAGGTACAGCCCGCCACCCTTTCCTTACATCTTTCAGGATAGTGAACGCAATAGGTGCCAAGTGTAATGAGGAGTTTCTGAAGCCACAGTTGGCCCAGTGGAGAAATATATTTTCTCCTACCACATTTTTACATTTGCATACATGGCACCCTTCAAAGCCAGGAGTTTATATTTTCCCACCAAGGCTCAGCATGTGTGAAAAATGCTTTCCAAGAACTGAAGACTGGTTAAGATGCAAACGCAAATATGGATTTGTGGGCAAACACGCACAGTTTAACCTGATCTGGGAATCCTTCTGCCATGACATAGATGAGCTCGGTGATTAACCCAAGTCTTCTTCAGACAAGAGCTTTGAAGCAGTAGGCCAGCCTTAATTCAATTTAATGAACCTCAAAGTCCAGAACACAATGACACAAGAGAGAGTCGCTCTCAAAGCCAAACTGTTTCTCAACAACAACAATGCATAAACGGAGAAAGGGGGATTCGGGAAGACATAATATGCTTAGAGCTGGGAGCTATTTATTAGAGCATTCTCTCTACGAAAAGGATTATCTCTGTGGCCACAAACAAATTCCAAGAGTTCTGACTCCATGAGAGCTTTTCTCCTCACTTGGAAAGGGAACAATATGAGAATTCTCTATTGACTCCTAACTCCAAAAGGATTGTCCAGGGACATATATATTCCCAAAGCCCGGTAATATAAAGGACAATGACACTTACCTGTTATTGTTTTCTCTACCTATCCCACTAGAAGCAGGTTCCTGCTGTCAAAAATAGGCAGGCGTTTAGAACAGAGCTTATAAAGTTATGTAATCTACCTAAACCAAAAGAAAATGATTCAGATCGTCAGGGAGACAAGGAGGGAGTTGAGGAAGATACTGCCTTAAAGACCATGTATAACGGATGCTGGGTATCGATTCGCATCATCTCATCCCTGGACTTGGACTGATGCTCACTGGCATGTGCCATCTCTTTTTCTGTCCTCGAAAACAAAAGAAAAAAGATGTCCAAGAGAGATTACATGGAGATTTGAATTTTGTTTAATGCATGGTTATTTGCCTACATATGGCCTGGGCCTGTTTCATACAAACTGCCAAGAATTATCAGTGGTTCCCAGGAAAATTCAAGCTTCGACTTCATAACCCTAGCTTTTCTGAATCATTTTAATTGTTCCAATGAGATGCTGCATAGGGAACAGCCAAGTACCAAGTAATACAGCAATTTTGCCAATCTGGATGGGAAAACCAAACCAAAAACTAAGAGAGAGATTCGCTACTCAAAACAGAATTTGTCCCAGGCGGTCGTTTGGTTTTGAACTTCTTTGAGAATAACATCGTATTTGGAGCAGGTTCAACTGCCCAACATGAAAAATGACAAAAGCCTACACTGGTGGTGCCTTGCCCCCCCCCCCAAGCCCGGGGTCTTAGGAAGTAAACAGTTCTTCTGTACTGTGGTGCAGAGCCAATTCAGGAAGAAGCAGCCAAGATCCTGAATGAAGGCTTCGCTCATAAAAATGTTCTTTCCCTTATCAAGATGGGTTTTGGGGCTCTCGGATGTCAAGGGTTTGCGTTGGTTCTTATTTTTCTTAGATCGGCTCAAGCAATTCTAACGTGTTTTGCCTTGGGCGCTAACGCTTTTGAGTAGGGTGAAGCTATAGGAACTGTTCCTTAAGCACTTACCACTCGAGAGGGACTGGGTTAGATGTTCAAAGGCCACCAAAGGCTAGGAAAGATGGCCTCATCCTCAGCATGGGTGAGACTTCAATAAGATACAAAGGACATATCAAAATATAGCCAGCAAATCAGGGCTGTAGGTGTTTGGGAAAGGGCCTGGGTCAGTTAACCAAGGTTAATGAAAGCAAGTGAGTTGGAATTGAAAATGGGGGGGGGGTCATGCTAGTGGCAAATAAAGACACACCCTCAAAGCACAAACAAATGTAAAATGACAATGTCGCAGTCACAGGTCAAATCTAACTCACATGTCAAGCTGATCAAAATGAGTATTTCTTTTGTATTAATTGGTGTTGAAGCTTTTTGTTGTTGTTGTTGTTTCGTTTTGTTTTCTCTATCTCTAAAGAATTATTTATTTGTTTCAGGTAAGTACACTGTCGCTGTCTTCAGACACACCAGAAGAGGGCATCAGATCCCATTACAGATGGCTGTGAGCCACCATGTGGTTGTTGGAAATTGAACTCAGGACCTCTGGAAGAGCAGCCAATGCACTTAATCACTGAGCCGTCTCTCCAGCTCCCTCTAAATGAAAACTAACTAAATGCCTGTGCTAACATCTGGCCCATGTCACCACCAAAGGCTGTGCCACTGTCCACCGTCTGTGCGGAAGCCTGAAGTCATGTTGATGTCTCTGGGTTGTGCTACCATCAGAGAAAACACTGAGATTTGTGACATGCACTGAGGCTGAAGTCAAAGCCGAGACAGAAGACCATGTGGTCTTCACCAGAAACCATGTTTAAGTCCGTGATTTATGCTCCCACTGACTGTAAAGGGGCAAGGCAGCTATTTGAACCATGATACTGGTGACTGTAGACTCACATTTAAGAGGGACATTAAAGATTTTTGTGACAACACCTACCCTACCCCACCCAAAAAGGGAACAGCCCAGACGTAAAGCCATTAAAAAGAACTCTTAAAAACTGAAGTATAGCTCTCCACAGTTCATGTCTTCTGACTGGGGTACAGCTAGGGAAGATCTCCATTTTCTTCAGGGAGCAGGACACCAGACATTTGACCATGCCCCAGGAAGTATATGGGCAACACAAATTGGACTTTTGGGGGGAAGGGAGACAGGGAGGCCACACAGGTGAAGGAAGCAGACCTGAGAAGATTGGAGGTAAGTTTGCTTAAAGTTCATGATGTGAAGTGTCTAATCCACAAAAATGTTAGCTATATCTAAAGTTGGGAGGGCCCAACTGGTCTAAACCGCATGTCGAGCTGATCAAAACAATTATTTCTTTTGCTTTAGTTGGTGTAGAAACCATTTTTTACTTACCCTATCAGGGCCACCTCTAAACAAAAAGAAGACTTAAAATGAGCAGGATTCTCCTTCTCCTACAGAGATCCTAATGAGATCCTTACATTCTTTTGAAGAAGAACAAAATCTACATGTAATGGCCAATGAAAGTCTCTCTCTCTCTCTCTCTCTCTCTCTCTCTCTCTCTCTCTCTCTCTCTCTCTCTCTCTGATGACATTCATCTAGTAAAGAAGAAGAAAATAATTTTAAAACCTTGGGTCGTGAATTATTGACGTGTTGACAGGGTGTTACCTTAGAGGGGCTAGGCCGGCAAATGAGCTCCAGTCTGCCTCTCAGTGCAATAACAATTCACAATAGAATGATACAGTGTTCTAAGGAGTAATTGCGCTAGTCTGAAATTAAAAGAACTATGCGTACACAACATAATGAGCAGATTTATTAGAGGGAAATACACAGATGATGAGGCAATTATTGAGCCAGCAATGAAACTATGGAAAAGATTGCCCAACCCAATTCCACGGCTTCACAATGACTCTCAGGCAGCCTTCTGGGTCTCCCAAGACATCACTTTGCACAGACCTAGCTTGGGCTGTTTGGGTCCATCCTGTCATAGAACTTCCAAATCCCAGGCCTCCACTTGCAGCGAGCTGAAATGAGAAAGAAGCAAGATGCAAGCAGAAATGAATGACGTGGTAAAAGCTGATGTCAGGAGGCCTCCACTCCCGTGATCACTTTGAATTTCCAGCTGGGTCTTTAATGAACACATTCATGATTTATGACCTCTATTTTTTAACTTTCCTGGCATACATATAAACCTGGCATTATTCAATTTCCAGTTGCCCCAAATCTTTATTGAGCAACAATCACGTGCAGTCGTGAAGGGCTAGGGTTAGGGCCCATGGATGTACACATACATAAATTCCCTCGTTGGCCTCCAGGCGGCCATTATGATAAAATCAGTCAGCTCAGAGGTAATCCCTGTGACTGTGGGCTCACCACAGGTGGAAGACGTTAGCCTAGACAAACATGCTCAAGAAAGCACACAATTTGCCAATAGTATGGAATAATATCAAGGCAAGGTGGGGACTTTGAGACCAATAAATGCGTATTATTATCTTTCAAGATAATTGGGTACAGAGAGGGCAGCAAATGCTTGAGGTATTGAGACAGACCTGATTCCCTTCCCGTCCTGTCTAGCCAGCAGTGACTTTCCCACAGGTGTTCTGCTGCTGTGCTGGAGGAGAGCCGGCAGCTGGGAAGCAGCCAGCAGGATGTTCATCCTTGTCTTCAGTGCCACACCCAAAGCCACAAAACTCCCAGGCAGACATGCCAAACTCAGACACAAAGGATAATGCAGCAGATATAGAAATGGGACTCTGTGGAAAGAAAAAGAGCCGGTCAGACAAACAACCTGGGCAGTCTGTAACGAGGTCTGCGGAAGCCTAGTTCGGAGCTTCAGGGAGGGGCTGTCATCAAAGATTAAACCATCTTTCAAGATTGGAGGGAAAAGGCTTAAGCAGCTGATACTTTCATAGATCACACTGACCCTCATTAAAAGTAGGACGCATAGCCTTATCAACCACCAGCTTTCCCAAATGTGTCTTTGAGCCTAGGGTAGACCTAGAACTCAGCCGCATAAGTAAGGTGTTGAAACTCCCAATGTTACCCTGATTGTTGCTGAGCAGAAGAAGAGCATCTTGTGCCATTAGGAAATGAACTTGTAATTCTCTATCAAATGCCCATGGCCAGGCATAGCGCTGTGCATCTATTATCCCAGCACTCAGTAAGTTTAGTCGGAGGGTGAAGAGTTCAAGACCATCCTTGAGTAAAGTCCAGTCTGGGTTACCAAGACCAGATGGTAAAACAAAGTAAGCTAGGAAGGAGCTTGAGTCTTCCAATCCCTCGGGTTATTCCTTTCATCCAGCACCTAGTGACAAGATTTCTGAAACTAGTATTTGTTTTCAAAAGCAGAAAACATGCAAACTATGATCACCCCCAAAAGAGTCAGCCTCCTGGGAGTCCGGTAAGTTGTTCCTTTCCTGGTTTTCCCTGCAGGAAGAAATGACAGTGACCTGTCTAAAACCTCCAATATCACCTCCCTTCAATCCCACAACCCTCCACCTTCCCACGCTCCTAACTCATTTTCTTATTGCTATAACCTTATTTTTTTTCTTTTTTAACTGGGAAGGGGAGATTATTTCTGGTTAATATGTTACGTCTATTTCTATTCTCCGTGATATTGTTAATATAAATCACCTACCTAGATGTCTGAGCTCATAAGCATGAATCATCTTCAGCTCCTTGCCTTCAAGGTGTGAACAACTTAGGAATATGTAACAGTACCATAACAAGCAATATTTGTGAGTTGCCTTAAGATTGGGTCAGTCGTTTCTTGTTTATTTTCTTGCTTCATTCTTCGGAAACCACTGGGAGATCTGTATCATTCCAGCTAATCGGCTCTAAACTGAAGCCAGTGTAGCCAATGGCTCTGGAAGGACATGTCCTCTGTCGGCAAGCCTGCAGCAACCTACCTTGAACCCAGGGACTCCAGGTATGAACCCTTTGCTCTTCTCTGCCAATCAAAGTGATCTGAAGAAAAAAAAAATACAAGGAAGACACTGTTAGAATTCAGAGAAGGAAGCATCTTAGGGGGAAAAAAAGACAACAGGATGTTCTAGAAACCACATCACAGATGTGTTCTCCCGCCGGGCATCTGGCTGCAGTGACTCCAGTAACTGGTTTATCAAACAGATGGTACCAGTTCAGCCAACAGGGTCCTTCCCTAGAGTTACTGCTCAACACACAGAAGAGGGCATTGTGGTCCTATCCAGGAAAAAAAACAAGTTTGTCTTTTATAATAGCAAAGTCTGTAAGGCGGCCAAGAGATTTTTATATTGAACAGAAATAGAATGTTCTGGGGGAATTACCAAATTTGTAGGAAGAGACAGAGGTAAATGGGGCAAGGGGAGGCTAGAAGACATGAGGTAACTTACCAGGAAGTTGCAACATCAAAACCTAAATTTTCATTCACCAAAATATTTATCAGTTCATGTGAGGTACTTGCTAAGTTCTAGAGCTCTTCCAGGGAACTGGTAAACTGATTAAGGCACAACCATCAGACACGGGGACCCAGTTCTGAATTGTGCTTCTCATCTGGGGCAGGTCCCTTTTATTGATATTCTGATTCGGTATCATCCTCCCTGTAACAAAACTCCTGCAAACCTGAGTTTTACTGTTCAGTCAGTAGTATCCTAAAACAGAACGTTGTTTTCAAGAATGTCCTGACATGCACTTTGGGAATTCCTGCTTTGATGATTTTCCAAGCCCTTTGGGCCTCCTTGGGAGGTAATGACAGCTATATCAAATCTGCCCTCTCTTCCTCCACAGCCCAAGCAGCTTTCTCTCTGACCTCCCCAGAAAGATGCTAATCACTCCTTTTAAAACCAAGCCCACCATAGCCTCCCCACTGCTGATAGCAAAGCTCAGAGGCCATTTTTCTAGCACTTCTTTCTGCCAGGAAAGAAGCACACACAAGAAGACCTCCCACTATGCTGGAGAGGAGCAGGGTTGTTTTGAACTTTGATTTTCCACCATGGGTGAAATCTTTCCTGATCCACAAGTCTTGACAGCCGGACTGTGGAAAAGGCAGGTTTTCTGTCCGAGACTCCTGGCATTTCTGTGATCTCACCCTTTCTTTCTGGCATTTCCTTTTCAATTCTGCACTGTGTGGGTATCGAAATGTTCATAGGAAGAGCATCCCAGGCAACGATTTTGCACATTTGGGTCTCTGGGCTATTTCTACTGTAAGGAAAGAAGAGGTAATGAATTCTCCTGAAAGATGCTCTGTGAGACATCAGAGAGGAACCTGAAGACTAACTCTGGTATTCACAGAAGTCAAAATGTAACGATAATAAAATCATTATTTGATTATGGTTAAATTATTTTATATACTTGGTTCTGTAATTCTTCAATTTCCAAGGGGTATTTGGACAGATATTAAACTACAGTGTCAAGTGATAACCCTGATGGAACAGCTTATTCCAATAAATGTAAAAATCAAATATAACAAGGAGTTTCCATGGGAGTCTGATTCTCCAGTAAGAAACATGGAGTAAGAATTTTGGTTTCTTTGAAAAAACACAGAACCATTATGGGAATGTGTTTCTATTTTAATCCCAGGTGTAGGATATGGGGCTGCTCCAGATTTTCCATAGAAAGCTCTTGCTCGAGCAGGGGCAGGATTCTGCCAGCAGCAGATAGTCCCCAGGATTGTATGGTGTTGAGAATTTTGAGGACTTTTCAGAAGGTATGTAAATGCTAGTACACCTAGAGGCAGAGTGGATTGTAGGTTGTGGGTTGTTGGTTGCTGGTTGTTGTTCAGGGTTTAAGTAGTCTCTGAGCAAAGAAGAAGAAGCAGAAACTAGATACTCTGACAGCAAAGAAATTTGCCCCTAGGAACTCAAGGAAGGAGTCTAGTGATAACATCACCGTCTTTCTGCTCTATCCTTTTCTCTCTCCTATCTAGTGTTAGGGACTGGAAGGGTGGGGAAAGAGTATAAAAAGGCGGAAGAAAGAAGAACCCCAAAGTAGCCAAAGACAGCTATAGGAACATTTCACCCAGAGAAGCCAAAGAGATATTTAGATCCCCAGTGGCTGAACTCTGGGAGTATATCAAAAGATTGTTTCCAAAGATAAGTTTCTCAGAACAAGAATCCCCCCTGAATGCTCTGCCAAAAAAGTATCCCATGGTCTCAGAGCTTGAAATACTCAGCAGAGACTCATTGCCCTTGAAAATTCTTGAAGCATCAGGAGTGATAATCTGAAAAAGGTCTCTTAACCTGGTTAGCTTTGTTGAACCCTTTTCAAAACTAATTTGGCAATCCACCTTGGAAGGTATGGTGTGGTTAAAGCTTGAGTCAGCATTTCATAAATGGAAAACACTATGGGGAAGGAAGTAAATACACGTGAATAGGATGGAGTCCTAAAATAAGGTCCCCAGCAAGTGACTGGCTTAAGGGCACAACAACCTTGTTATTACGTGCCCGTTTGTTCTGCCAGACTAAAGCAACAGGTACTGCATGTTTCTTCTCTACTTGGCACTCTCAGCCTTGCCACTTGGTCTTTTATCTGAGCCACAAAACCCCACCTCAGTCCAATCAAGTGGCCTTACTGTAGCCAAACTTCCAATTCCCACACATCCAGCCCCCAAAACATTTTTGAATATCCTGTTGTGCCCAGAGCTCCTACCTGTTGACCGCTTTTCCGACCATAGTTCATGAAACCCATGATCCCTCCTCAGATGGGGCAGCAGGCAATAAAAATGTAACTCTCAGAAATGAGCAGTGAGTTAAAAATACCATTATTTGAAAGACAGTTGATGGGACACTTAACCCAGATATCAAGGGTGTGCGTGGAAGTTGCTCGGAATACATATGGGAGAGTCCTGTATCTATCCTGAAACTCAACCCACTGAAAACCTGCTCAGGCTGGTAGAGTGGGTAAGGGACTCTCGGAACCTGAGGCGCTATGCTAGAAGAATAATGTGCCTAGGTTCCCCAAGAAATTCATATATCAGTATGTTGACCCCTTGCCCAGCACTTATGTCCTTTGTGGTTTGGGGCTAGATAATTTCTCATCCAAGGCTGAGAGCACATGGGCTGTTTGCTAGCTAGAACTCCTTGTAGCTTTCCTTCTGTTTGTTCAGTTAAGAGAGGCTTCCTGAGCACTGAGTAGTGCCTGGCACTGTACTAGGTGTGAAGTTAACATGTCCTTATAGTCAGCAAAGAAAACAGGGGCATGAAAAGGTAAAGTAGCCAGATGCATAAATAGAAGCTAGAGATGTCGATCAGTTGGTAAAGTGCTTGTCCAGCATGCAGGACACGCTGGGTTTGACCTCCAGTACCACAGAAGCCAGACATTTGTAAGCAAACACCTACAATCCTAGCATCTGGGGAGTTAAGGCACAAAGGCCAGAAGTTCAAGGTCATCCTCAGCTTTGTAGTAACTCTGAAACCAGGCTGGGCTATGTTAAGACTCTTTCTCAGAATTCAGTAATTAACTTAACTTAATAAAACAATCCGGACCTTTATGACGGAATCAAAGACTACAGTTCCATGATGCTTCCAATCCTGATAGACAATATCCAGAACAGAAAGGAGCAACTCAGCAAGGCCCCTTCAGCTACACAGCATGCTCAGCTCCTGCTTCTTAGGCTGCCACTGTTCCCAGGGAGATAATTCTCTGCTTGCAGCCCAGCAAGGAGGAAGTACAGTCTTTGAAGCTCTGCAGCTGTAAGCCACAAGATTTAGAAGAGAAGAACAAGAAAGGGGGGAAAGGAAAGGGGAAGAAAGGGAAGAGAATTGCTAACTAAAAACAACCACCACGAGCAATCACAAATAACCCTGCCCCAGTACAGCCCCCACCTGGCCCGACAGCCAGCTTGAAAATCTAGGGCAGAAGGCAGGGGACCTCCCACCAAGAGCTATGGCTGATTATTCCATTCTACAGCTTTTTTAGACGGGAGGAAAAAAAAAGAGGGGGTGCTTTTCGGAAGTGCAAATGAGGACCGCTCTGCAGTGGAGCTCAGCGCATATCAGCTAGAAGCAGCAGGGATTTTGTTCTCCGTATGGAGATGCAGTCTGACAAGTAAGGTTCACTATAGTTCCCATTGCTGTGAGCAGCAGAGGCCGAGGAGGCTCCCATATGGGGCCTGGGGCAAGCTAGCTTTGTCACCATTACAGCTGCCAGTAATTATCAGTAATAATAATAGATAATATTTACATAGCCTGCCCCAACTAGAGCTCCCAAGACAGATGACAATGCTTCCCAGGTTAGGTATGCAGAACCACCCCTGACAACCTGACTAGGGATGACTCTCCTCCCGGTGCCAGGCAGATGACATGTGGCAAATTACCACCTGGCGCTCTAGAGTGGTGCAGCGTGGGATCAGGGGCTAACGGGGTAACATTTAAATATTCATTTACGATGTTAAGAGATAATGAACCTGGAATTTATCCCTGCAGAGAAACACAGCGGATGGTAGCAACTTGTCATTCAGTTTTTGAATCTACAGTGCATAAACCCCCAAGAATAAACTCTTAGTAGCTGCAGACACTGGGTGAGAAAGAGAAGTCCTTGTAGTTTTTCTACTGTCCAGGGTTGAACGTGGGGGGGGGGGTACATCTGTGGAAGTGGCTGGGACACAGTTTTGCTATGAATCCAAGACTGCTTGAGACATAAAGGCTAATTAAAAAGAAACAAAAGGAGGTCTCAAGTTCTCTTTATGATAGTCTGGGGCACATTTGGTATAAGTCAAAAGCCTTCTACTTAGTTCAAAACCGTGTCCTAGGGACTGGAGAGGTTGCTCAGCAGTTACAGGTGTTTGTTGTGCATATAGAGAGGCTCCCAGCACCTACATGAAGGCTCACAACCTTCCAATACCAACTGTCCTGGGGCTTTCCGGATTCTATGAGAAGGCAGTCATCAGGTTCAAGGGCACTGCAGGAACTGGGGGTTGGAGAGTCCTAGAAACAGTCATCAGAGCATGGTGGAAGGGAAGGGTGAGGGGAGGGAGGGACTTGGACCGGGGAAACACCAAGGGTGCTGTATTAAGTCAGCTATTGCCTAGAGCTTCACCACCCTGGGAACTCAGTGAGAAACAAAGGACCCTACCTCAGAACTCCCCCAGAAAGGAGGCTGTGGTGTTATCCACACTTTCCAACATTCCATCCTAGGGTATCAACTTCTAAAACCTGACAACTTGTCTCCTGATACATGGCCTCACCGAAGAACTCCTATAGAGGCCCTAGGTGTTCCCAGGACTCAGCCTCAGCCTAGTGGGTGAGAGCAGGGTAAGCCACAAGTCCTGTCATTTATTCTGCCTACATCTACAAAAGAAGTGCACAGGGCAGAAGGACCAAGGACACCAGTAACAGGGAACAAAGTATAAGTCCTTGTCCAACTCTGATAGAAGTAGAAAAAAGAAGCCTTGATATGAATCCGTTCCAGTCTTCACAGTTACATATTGTCATATCTATCCAAGAAAGGCAGATTCTTAGCCCCAGTGACCAACAGAGACCACTGGTAAATAACCTGTCTCACGTGATATGTGCAGCAGAGCTTGGCAGCCCTGCACAGAGAATGCCTCACCGTGGAAATATGTGGGTGTGTTCAAAAGCATTTCAGATTTCTAGAAGATACGAGCCATGTCACGGTGGGTGCATAATGAGCCTGGTGTCACCATGTCGCCTAGAAACAACCGTCCCCTTCAAGGAGGTAAGCAGTAACATAAAACACATTGTCTTGAGCTGTGAAGCTTTAAAACTCTGCAGTGACCACAATAATGCTGCCGCTTCTCCTTCATTAATATTCCAGCTCAATCCACGCCACTGACAAGCTGCCCCGCCTCATGATGTCCTGGGACAACTTTTGAAAATCTTTCGCATTGTCTGTTCTACGAACAGAAAGAATGAAACACAGAGACGGTTTTTGTTACTAAAGAACACAAGAAAAGAGATCCTAAAAGACTCTATTAAAATTGTGCGTTTATCATCGGGCAATAAGGTACTGAAGTTCTCCCAGTGAAAGAGCTACTTGGTACAAGATTAAAGACGAGCTTCTGAGTTGCCTGTGAAGGGTAAATATGAACCTGCCCACCTGCCCTAGGAGCAAACTTTCCCCCACATCTCCCATTCTCCACCCTGCCCCCAATCCCAAAGCCACCAGGGTGATGCATAAATAAGAAATGTTAACAGACCAAGGAGACATGAAAACCAAATGCTGTGTGGGAGACGGTGGCCAGTGTTGAGTAGCCTAGAGGAAGAGAGCCTTGGACATGAACATGGAATTTGAGTCTTCTTTATGCAATTAAACATATCTGGGTTTCTCAACTACAGTTTGTTCAAATGCAGAAGCCCTCTGTGGAGAAACGCATCTCAGCTCCTTCTGCTGTTCTCTGTATCCCTTTCTCCAATTCGATGAAATCATTGCCAGTTTCGGTTCAAAAGAAAGTAGCTTCTGGATCCATTTAGAGATTTTAAATTTGTACTCTGTATTTAAGGATTGCCTTCAGTTTGGGTTTTGGGTTTCTCTAGCACACAAAAGGATTCAGCAGGAAATATAGAACTGAGGGTCCACTCTACAAATCTGAAGTTGAAAGTGACAGAAAAAATCCTATTGATGGCATGTTTGTTTCTGAGACAGACATAGCGTTTCGGCTCATCCTTCTCAGCAGTATTAACTAAGGAGAGTGGTCCACACCATGGGTAAAGCCTTCTCTCGAGCCAACAACTGTTCCAAGTCAGAACTCAGTAAACATTACAGGAAATGTCTTAAGCCATCCATGCATTCCGATGACAGGGGTTTACTGGGCACCCACTACAGGCTGGCTTTAGTTTACAGACTTGAGGTAAGGGACACATGTCCCTCAGGAACAGCCGTAGTTCTGGTCCTGGTGTCCATTAGCGCTCTCTCTGTTGAAGAAAACAGCCATCCTCAGCATTCAGGCCCCCAGCATCCTTGAGGACACACAATGCTGTCCCTAGTCTGCCTCTTTAGGTCACTTTGGTTCTATTGAGACCCAGCATTGGTTGGGGTTGGTCCAGAGAAACCTCTGCCTTCCAAGGGACATTTTCTGCAAAATACAAGGGTTTCCTGTCCACAGACCTACTCTACAGGGCTGTAGGGAACATAGACTTGAACTTACAGGAGAACTCAGTCAATTTCTATCTACAAATCTTCAGAGTGAGTAATTTAACTTCACTAAGTGAGCCTTCTTCTACTGCAAAATAAATCATGGTAATGCCATTGGAAGATTTTTTTTTTCGAGAATTAGAGAGAAAGAAACCAGTCACATACAGTAAATTTAGCTCCTAAGGTCAGTTAGAATTCTCTTAGGATACCAGTGTTAACATGGCAACTAGATATCAATTCATGTGTTCACTTGGTCTCTTATTCTTTGACCAATAGACAGGCAGCTTTCTCCCATGGGCACTGTGATCTTTGCTTCTGGCGGATGGATTGACTGTTTTTATTATCAACTAAAAAGTAAGCCAGTGAGGGACCATCTAGATTGGGGTCTTAGTAAGAATTTCTATTGCAACATGGCCAAAAAGCAAGTTAGGAAGGAAAGGGTTTATTCAGCTTTTATTTCCAGATCACTGTTTATCACTAAAGGAAAACAGGACAAAAACTCACACAGGCAGGAACATAGAGGCAGGAACTGATGCAGAGGCCATGGAGTAATGCTGCTTCCTTGCTTGCTCTCCCTGGCTTGCTCAGCCTGCTATTTTTATAGAACCCAGGACTACCAGCCCAGGGATGGCACCCCTCATCATTGGTTGGGCCCTCCCACCTTGATCACTAATTGAGAAAATGCTTTACAGGTGAAACTCATGGAGACATTTTCTCAACGGAGGCTCCTTCCTCTCTGGTGACTCTAGTTTGTGTCAAGTTGACAACAAAACCAGCCAGTACGATAATAGATAATAGGAAGTAGAAAATGGCAGTTCGTCCACAAGAAGCCTGCTTGCTCCAGAATTCCTTCAGTAATCCCAGAATCAAGTTCTTTCAAGCTTCCAGTGTAGACGGAAGACCAGTGGCTCTCCAAGCTTTCAGTGCCAGACTGGTACTGCTGAGACTCCCAGTCTCCTGGACTGAGCAACTACTTGGTGCTTAGTGTTTAGTGTTCTCTGGGATGAGACAATCACTGTTAGACTACCCAGCCTGTGCTGTATAAGCCAATCTAATAAGTCCCTTTCTAACACATATTCCTTCTATCAGCTGTGATGCTCCAGAGAACCCTGAATAATATATAATATATATTATTATATATTATTATTATTATATTATATATATATATATACCTTTGAGGATATCCAGCAAATATCCACTGCTGGATACAACTGACTGAGGTGAGGACTCAACATGTTGAAATATAAAACATGTATTCCCTGCCAGATGTGCTGAAAGCTCATACAATAAATGCAATGAGTCTTTCTCCAAATTCTTGTCGGAAACCTACCCCACCACACACACGTACCCCACCACCACCACCACCACACACACACACACACACACTGCCCAGTCATTTAGGGGGTTAGATCGATGGGAGGTGTGTCACACAGCTTTCCATTCTTTTAACAGAACACCTTAGAACTGTAACCTTAAAAGAAAAAAAAAGTTTTCCTTGTGGCGTTAGACGTCCCAATTCTCGTAAGGATGACTCCTGTGCTTTCCGGCTTGTGGCCAGGTGGACATATCATTGCGTGTGTAATGGAAGAGGATATTCACTCCATTACAGTCGGGAAGTGAGAGGAGCAGGAACAGAGGAAGAGGCTGAGGGACATCATCCTCTGAAAGCAAGCTCTTCGCAGACCCCTCCTACAGGCAGGCCCCCTTTCCCACCTTCCTGTCATCCACTCAGTCACAAGTGTCCACCAACAGATTGTGCCAGCACCCTCACAGTCCAGTCAATTCCCAGAGCTCCACCTCTTGAGTATCGCTTTGGGGACTGAACCTGTTCCTTCATTTCTTGACCTGCACAATCTCAACCCCGGCAAATGGAAACTGAGAAGAATCCCCGTTGCCATCTTCATCTATCAGCCCTGTTCTGCAGAAAATTAAACTGGATTAGAAGAAAATGAGGCTTCAACTTTCTTGGAAATGGAACGTTAATTTTTCACATTATCAGGAAGGAACTCAGTCCTGAGGATGTGGTCACCATGGATGGGATTAGTGACCTTTTAAATCCTCCCTTGCTATCTCCACACCAGGAAGGACACTGGGAGAAGCTGGCTTCCTATAGCCCAGAAAAATGTCCCTTCCAGAACCCAACCTTTCTGGCACCCTGATCTTGAACTTTTATTCTCCAGAAATTTTGCTCCATGCCATGAAACCTGTGATGATGTGTTATTCCAACCCAGACCCAATGAAGACATATCATCTCAGTTAAATCGTGAGTAAACTAAGACCTAGAGAGATCAGAAAATCGGCCCACTGACAGGGAGAGGAATGACCAGAGCTGGAGCTAAGAGCTAACTGCCTGCTCAGAAAAGGAGTAGACTTAACATGGCAGAGCCACAGACGTGGTCCTTAAGTGTTTTACCCTGAGCAGTCTCAACCCAGGGAAATAGATGCTGAGAAGAATCCCAGTTGTAGCCTTTCCCATGGTCTGCAGAAAATTGAACTGAATTAGAACAAATGTGGCTTCCACTTGGAGAAAACTTTACTTAAAATGGAAAGGTAATAGTTTTTAGTGTCTCCAGACAGCATCTCTTTGGGAACTGTATTTACTATGTAGATAAGGGTGGGAAGAGGCAGCCAATAGGAATCTACCAATAAAAAAAGTTATCTAGCTGCCCTTAAATGAACTGCTGCCTACGTTACAGTATTTTGCAGCAGTTACTGGCAGAAGCCAAAATTTTCCACTTTGTAGGCTGTGTATTAGTGGTGACTCAAAGTAACTTAGACTCAAAGCTGTTCATTGGGCCTTGAAGAGGACAATGGGAACGATGAAGTCTCTCCATATAATCACAGACCACGTCTGTTTTCCATTATAAAGCAGGCCAGGCAACTAACAAAGGTGAAGCTTTTCTCGAGCAGCCAGGCTTTGCCAAGAATACAGAAATCCCCCCTCTGCCCTGTTCTCTCAAAGTCTGACCCTCACTCGGCCCCTGTCCTACACCAGTCTCTTTGTTTGGAACTCACCCCCAGCCTCCAGCATCCTCCTAAGTGCCTATGATCTCTTTGAGCATGCTCTACAGCAGCTTACTGGCACCAGCTCCTTCCTAACAAATAATAGTCTTAGCTTTTGAATTTTATCTTGTTATTCACTTGTCTTTGCGTGACTCTTGTGTGTCTGCGTTCCCTGGGTTTTAAGACTCCATCTCTGACATTACTCCTAGCCCTGCCCTGAATCATCTTTGCATCTGGACTTAAAGAAATATGAGGATTCCTTAAAGAAGTAGAAGGTTCCACCTGGGAAGACAGGCACTAAGAAACAAATAGCCCATGTTTTACATGACACAGAGATTTCCTGTAAAGAAGAAATCCTAGATTCATCCAATGGATTCAAATGAGAAATAAGAGGCAGCCTACACTCGCTAGGAGGAATTTTCCAATTATGATAATGGTCCAATGAACAAATTCCCTGTCACCAACAGTAACGCTTTCTTATAGTTTTTAACGGTCAGTTTCTGGGGAGATTGGAAACAGACTGATAGAAGAAACGGGAGCTAAGAAGACAAGGTTGTACAACGGTGTGAAGTGAGATACAGAAATCATCTCTCAATCAGCGGGAGACATTGCCTCTGTCCATCAGTACTTCCTTGGGGGACAACATCTCCTGAATACCTCTTGGTTGTATTAGCCATTTGTAGAGTCGGTAGAGAATGAAATACCAGGATATTGTGTGTGGAATCTCCCAGCACAAGCAACTTCTTCCTAAGATGGTTTCAGGAAGAAGCAGGAAGGTCCTTCAAGGACTGAGGTAGAATTTTGGTAGAAAATCCCTGAGTAGCAAACCCTGAATCCTGGATGACAGGAGAAGCTGGTTTGGTTGTGGGTTGTTTCCCATGTCTTTGTCCAGTGGGAAATGGCTCGGGTTTCGAGTTACAATCATCTAAAAGGTCAAAGCTATCTTTACAGCAGCATAAAACCCCAGGCTGTGTTTAGAAAGCATAGATTGAAACACAAGCACTAAGGAGCCTCTCTTGGAGATCCTGAACAGAAAACACAAAGACAAAAACACTCTCTCTACCCAGGTTCCAGCAAGTACCTACCAGTGGATTACTTTTCTTTTTTTTTTAAGATTTATTTATTTATTATATATGAGTATACTCTCGCTGTCTTCAGACACACCAGAAGAGAATATCAGATCCCATTATAGATGGTTGTGAACCACCATGTGGTTGCTGGGATTTGAACTCAGGACCTCTGGAAGAGCAGTCAGTGCTCTTAACCACTGACCCATCTGTCCAGCCCCTACCAATGGTTTCTATGTCGAAGGCTCAGCTTCACCAATATGGGGAAGTGATGGAATTTTTTATTGTACAAGGATGGAGAATCCTGAGGGAAAGCCTCTACTCTCTCAGAGAAGGGGAGGGGTATGGAGAAAATAAGGGGGTGGGGGAAGGCCAGGGGTAGAGGGAGAATAGCTATCAAATATAAAGGGATTAACTAAATAAATAAATGGGAAAACTCAAAATATGAGGGGTGGGGAAAAAGATTGGAATGAAATAAGGTCACTGAAACATTGCCTTCAGAGGGGATATATGGAACCCATTCTGTCTTCTTTTTTTCTTCTTGGTTGTTTCTTAGATACCATGAAGTAAGCAGATTTATCCTTTATTCATTCCCTGAAGGAAATACTGACTTGCCACCAGCCTGAAAGTAACAACTGAAACTTCCAAAACCATCAGCCAAAATAAACCTTTGCTCTATTTAAGTTAATTACCTCAGGTATTTTGTTACAGTGGATGGGAAAGTGATGAACAGGGCATTTCCACACCAGTGCCTTCAATAAAGGATTATTCTTGAGGCTGTGAGTAACTGTATTGATGGTCAGGGTTTTTATCTCTTTGAAATCTTTTCTTTAGGAACTACTCCAATTCTAGCCATGAGCAGCAAGCAATCCTGGCTACTGGGAGACAAGGGTAAGAAGATAACTTCATAGCTTGCCTAGATAATTCTGTGAGACCTTCTGTTGAGATCTTAAAGAAAAAAAAAGTAGAAGGTTCTGCAAGAAAATGGTTGTCTAATTAAGCATATGTAAGGCCCTGAGTTCATCCTTATTTCTGGAAAACGTATTTACCATATATATAGCCCTTAAAATGTAAATACCATACAGCCATTAGACAATATGTTTATAAAGGACATACAGAAACAATAATAAGTAGCCAAATAGCATCTAGAACTTTCTCTGAACAAACTGACCGTTTTGTGTTAGTCTGCAGTTCTGGAAGGTAGCTCATATTGCCATAATGAAATTTCACGTTGAACTGCTGAGCTTAACACAGATTTACTTCTTGTACTTCTGGACTCCAGGAAGCCCAGGTACCTATGGACTCAGTTCTTTATAGGTATATTTCTTGCTTTGAAGTCTACTTTCTCACTGCTTCCTTATATAGCCTTTCTCCAGTGTATGCAAAGAGAGAACAAAGGTTTTTCCTCTCCTGTGAGGTCATCAGTCCTACAGAGTTAACAGCAAGTCTCATGATTTCATTCTATCACCAGAATCTTTCACCAAACACCACCATGATGAGAAAATTGAAGAAGATCTCAAGAGATGGAATTATCTCCCTTGCCCATGGATTGGCAAGATTAACAAATTAAAAATGGCCATCTTACCAAAATTAATCTACAGATTCAACACAATCTCCATCAAAATTCCAACTCAATTCTTCACAGAGTTAGAGAGAGCAGTTTGTAAATTCATTTGGAATAACAAAAAACCCAGGATAGCTAAAACTATCCTCAACAAGAAAAAAATTTTTAGGGAAATCACCATCCCTGACCTCCAGCTATATTACAAAGCAATAGTCATAAAAACTACATGGTACTGGTACAGAGATAGGAAGGTAAATCAATGGAATAGAATTGAAGACCCAGAAATGAACCCACACACCTATAGTCACTTGATCTTTGACAAAAAAGTTAAACCATCCAGTGGAAAAATATAACATTTTAAATAAATAGTGCTGGTCCAACTGGCAGTCAGCATGTAGAAGAATGCAAATCAATTCATTCTTGCCCTATACAAAGCTCAAGTCCAAATGGCTCGAGTATCTCCATATAAAACCAGATACAACCAAACTAATAGAAGAGAAAGTGGGAAAGAGCCTTGAACACATTGTCACTGGGGAAAGTATCCTGAACAGAACACCAATGACTTATGCTCTAAGATCAAGAATTGACAAATGGGACCTCATAAAATTGCAAAGCTTCTGTAAGGCAAAGGAAATTGTCATTAGAACAAAACAGCAACCAACAGAATAGAAAAAGATCTTTGCCAATCCTACATCAAATAGAAGGTTAATAACCAATATATACAAAGAACTCAAAAAGTTAGACTCCAGAGAATCAAATAACCCTATTAAAAAATGGAAAACAGAGATAAACAAAGACTTCTAAACTGAGAAACATCAAATGGCTGAGAAGCACCTAAAGAAATGCTCAACACCCCTAGTCATCAGAGAAATGCAAATCAAAACAACCCTGAGATTCCATCTCACATCAGTCAGAATGGCTAACATCAAAAACTCATGTGACAGCAGATGCTGGCGAGGATGTGGAGAAAGAGGAACACTCCTCCATTGTTTGTGGGATTGCAAGCTGGTACAACCACCCTGAAAATTAGTCTGGCAGTTCCTCAGAAAATTGGACATGGTGCTACCTGAGGACCCAGCTATATCACTCCTAGGAATATATCTAAAAGACGCTCCAACATATGACAAGGACATATGTTCCACTATGTTCAGAGCAGCCTTATTGATAATACCCAAAAGCTGGAAAGAACCCAGATGTCCTTCAGCAAAAGAATGGATACAGAAAATGTGATAACATTTACACAATGGAGTACTACTCAGCTATTAAAAACAAAGACTTCATGAAATCTTTAGGTAAATGAATGAAACTAAAAAATATTATCCTGAGTGAGGTAACCCATCACATAAAGAAAAGAAAAAAAAAAACTCACGTGGTACATGTTGGGATTTTATAAACCCCACCCCTCAGTTATGTAGCAACAGCTAGGTATACCCCACCCCTCAATTACCCAGCAGCAGCCAGGTATGCTCTGCCCCAGTGACCTTACTCTATAAAAGGAGCTGCTTGACCCCTCCTCTCTCTCTTGCTCTAGTGCTCTTGCAGCCTTGCTCTCCCACCCCTACCCCTCCTCTTCCCTTCCCCTTCCCCCTCTCCCTCCACGTGCTCATAGCTGGCCTCTACTCCTCTACTCTCTCTCTCTCTCTCTCTCTCTCTCTCTCTCTCTCTCTCTCTCTCTCTCTCTCTCTCTCTCTCTGCCTCTACCACCCTCTTAACTCTCTCATGACCTGAATAAACTCTATTTCGTACTATACCATTGTGTGGCTGGTCCCTCAGGGAAGGGATTCCCAACATGGGCCCCTCAGAGGCATCTCCCTTGCCCTCAGGCCTCGATGCACCTCCATGGGCCCCACTCTCTTCATCCTTCCCCTAAAATTGGTGCCGAAACCCAGGACGTCATCTTTTCACAACATTGGTGCCCTGTGACTTTTCCTTTCAGTGACTTTTTCTTACAGTACATACTCACTGATAAGTAGATATTTGCCCAAAAGGTCTGAATGCCCAAGATACAATGCAGAGGCCACATGAAGCTCAAGAAGAAGGAAGACCTTCAGTCCTTCTTAGAAGGAGGAACAAAAATATTCTCAGGAGGAAATATGGAGACAAAGTTTGAATCAGAGACTGAAATTTCCTTCAGTCATCCAGAGACTGCCCCACCTGGGGACCCAGTCCATATACAGTCACCAAACCCAGACAATATTGCTGATGCCAGGAAGTGCTTGCTGACATGAGCCTGATATAGCTGTCTCCTGAGAGGCTCTGCCAGAGCCTGACAAATACAGAGGCAGATGTTCATAGATATGCATTGAACTGAGAACAGGGTTCACAATGGAGAGTTAGAGAAAAGATTGAAGGAGATGAAGGGGTTTGCAACTCCATAAGAACAACAATACCAACCAACCAAAGCTCTCAGGGACTAAACCACTATCCAAAGAGTACACATGGAGGGACCCATAGCTCCAGAGGATGGTCTTGTTGGGCATCAGTAGGAAGAGAAGCCCTTGGTCCTGCCAAGACTCAATGCCCCAGTGTAGGGGAATGTCATGGCAGGAAAGTAGGAGGGGGTGGGTGGGTGGGGGCACCCTTATAGAAGCAGGAAGGGGGGAAGGAGTAGGGGGCTCATGAAGGGGAAACCAGAAGAATAGATAACATTTCAAATGTAAAGAAAATATACCCAAGGAACAAAGTAAAGAGATATCCTAAATAGCTAAACCCCAGCCATCCAAAACCACTTTAAGAATCCCTGCAGAAAATCTTCAGTGGTTCAATATAGCTGCCCCCAAGTAAAGAAATGTTGACGTTATAAAATTCAAGTACATCTTACATAAGCTAGAAGTAAACAGATTGCTGTTGAGAAATAATAGTTCAGTTCCATCAGGCCTGGGCACCACAGAGAGTGTCTCTAATGAAGACACAGGCACATCTCCAAAGAATACAAAACTAAATCCTTGTAGGTGCTAGGTACTGGTGAGTCTTCTAAAGGGCAGGCCGCAGAATATGGCTGGTGTCAGCAAACGGCGAGGGGCATGAAAGAATCCATACATCTGTTTGATGAAAGAATATTTCAGAAAAAAGTAATGCCTGCCCCTTGGGCTACTCGATGAAACACAGGGAGATGTTAGGTATGAGCATGAGCCAGGGAGGTGGGATTTATGCACAGGGTCCACCTAGCAGACTCCTTAGGCCTTCGAGGGATTTGGGCTTTTCATCTGAGTAAAAAGGGGTGCCACTGAAGATGGAGGGACAGGATGTAACTTAGCAGACGGTCACTGTGACTCTATGCTTAGAACCAGCTCCACTGGGCCGTAAGTGGGAGCAGAGAGAACAGCAGCTAAGGAGCATTGGAAAAGGCCAGGGGACAGTGATGGTGGCTCAGACACCAAGATAATAATAGATATTTGAAAAGTGGTTAGACTCTGTGCATGTAACTGGTCCTCTGTACCCATGGATCCAAAGAGCCTTGAATGAAAAAAGTATTTTTTAAACCCACAAATATCACAAGTCTCCTGAGTGTGACCATCCTTGTCTTAATTACTTTCTCTCAAATTGTAGCTTCACAAGTATTCAGGTACATTTAAATAGTGTTGGGTGTTATAAAAATTCAGAGACGATCTACTTGAGTCTATCTGGACATCTGGACAATCACTGTGCAGTTTTGTATCTGCACAGTGCATTTGGTGTCTGCAAACAGGCTTTCTGCCAGTGGGTGTGGCCCTGGAAACATTGTACTGAGGATACCCAGGGACTGTATTCTGGAGGTTATTACAGTTCAAAGACAGACCTCCTCTCCTCCAGGACATAAAGAGATGTCATACACACTTTCTTAAACACCTAGTCAGGGACAGCATCTTCCACAGCCTTCTGGGAGTCAGAGTTTGGTTGTCCCATACGCACTCTGCAGTAAGGAAAAGAAAGAGGGGGTTTGGAAAAATAATCCTTAAAGAGTCGAAAACTTGGACTTGAAAAATACCATGTACCAAGTGGTAAGTCACATATCCAAAACCTGACTCCATCTCTTGAATTTTATTTAAACCCACAGCGGTTCTGAAGGTGAAGTCGGCTGTGGGATGTTCTCAGCCTAATCTCTTCCCAACCTTCCTTCCTTGCATAATAGTCAAGCTTCTGCCAAGAGGAAGGAGAATTGTGCAACTAAATACAATGTCCTCTTTGAAGACTTTATCCCTCCCTGTGTGCCTCTAAAAGCCACACTGCACACACCTGCTTAACCAACTCTGTTCATGGGTACCATTCTCACAATAGAAATTCTGGTATTGGTTCTATTCCTATCTAGTTTGGGGCCTCTTGGTTCCTTCTTTATTTAGGGACCATTCTGACCAGCTGAGAAAGGGAATCCTTTTCTCTAACCCTATGCCAGTACTCAATAGTTTCAACCAAAGTTACAGTCTAAAGAAAAACGAATAATAAACACACCCTAGTGCTCTATCTCTTCCATTTGCAAGCATGTGCTAAAATGGATCAAGCAGCCAACAAGTTTAGTATTTCCGAGAGAAAAAAAGTTAAACACAAAGAACCATCCCAGATAATGGAGAAGAGTGGAGACTTAGTATACATGGTTGGCAGGCTGCCATTCTGAGCAGTTTTACATTTTTAAACAGTACTTACCCAATGCTCTCCTTAATCCCATTAAATGAAAACTTTTTTCTAATTTTAAAATTAAATTTCCTGTATTTCCTGATAGGCTTCCAAGTTAGCCTCCTTCCCTCCTCCTCTCTTGGTCCCTTGATACTTCTGTAAGAAGAGGGGCATTAGCATCCTGGACAGATGCCAGTTGGCACAGTTGCCCTCAGCGTCCCTCAATGTCCCTGAGGTGATTGTTTCCTTACTTCCTGTTCTTAGGTATTGCCCTAAAGCTTGTGGCTAGTGGCTCTGGCCTTTTCCCCCACCACATGGGGGCACACTTCAGTCATTTCCCTTTAACAGCCTAACCTTGAGCTCCAAGCCTTTCTAATTACTCCACCCCTTCTCTTCTTTGGACCTGGGGAATTTAACTCAGGGCTCCATGCAAGGTGGATAAGTTCTGTCCCACCGAGCTCAGCCCTAAGGCTCTCGCAACTCCCATCCTCAATGCTCAGAGCCGTTTAATTTTTCACAGCTTCATAAAAAAAAAGGACCAAGAAGAGAAATTAAAATGAGCACTATCATCATATTGTATGATAACACCAAAACAAGATAATTCACTCTGCTGTAAAAATTACCTTAGTCGGTGCACACAAAATGGTGACTGTCTGGCATTTGTTTGAGAAAACTCTTTCAGTGATGCCATGATTCAACATCTGCCAGTTCAGCTTATTTGCATTTGAAATTCAAGGTTTACCCTCAAAGATGTGTGAGATCCAGTCAAGAAAACACAGTGGTATCTCAACTTATAATATCCTCTTTGTTATGCGCTAATTATGCAAAGGTTCTGGTTGAAATTTCTCCAACACAATCTGTCTTCTTTTTGTCACTCATTTCTGTTGCACTAATTGAGAGACGGCGTGCCTTAAATCTTTTCACTGATCTTCGAAGGTTAGGAAATTCTATCTCCGTGGTTTTGTAAGGTGTTAAAATGTTGTGCACCGAGGGGCACGATGGGGCAGGTTACAGAAGCATGGTTTCCATGGATGCATATGTGTGAATCTTTGGCTCCCGGTTAGAAGACTGGGAAGACTGATGATCAGGTGAACATCACAGAGGAAGTGTATCACTGCAACATCCTGCTCCTGCTCCATCTCTGCCTGCAGCTTTCAGATCAGATGTGTGCCCTCGGCTGCGGCTCTGGAGCCATGCCATGGCTGTCACCATACTGCCCGCCATAATGGTCAGGAACTAACTGTCTGCAACTGTAAGCCAACCATGATGGAAATGTTGTCACCATACTGCCCACCATAATGGTCAGGAACTAACTGTCTGCAACTGTAAGCCAACCGCGATGGAAATGTTTTGTGTTACGAGTTGCTTTGGTCATGGTGTCTCCTCACAGTAATGGAGACATACTGATTCGTTTTTTGGAGATAGAAGGACATGAAGTGCCACCTGGTTTATAAACCTAAACCTTTAAAATTCGTTCTTCGGATTGTAAGGCCAGCACCCAAGGTGAAGATACAAAGATCAGGAGTTCACGTCTAGCCCCAGTTACATAGTGATTTCAAGGCCCTAGCAATAACTAAGTTTAAGAAGCATGATTTATTTTCAACATCTCATATTTAATAATGAGCTAATTCATTATATAAGATTAGGTTAAAAGGTGGAGGCTCTAGAGGAAGATTGGGTTAAGGTTCTCCCTTCTTTGGATCCTACAAAACACCCCTCAGAACTGGCCTCTCTCTTTCCCTTCTGCCTTCCATCGCATGCCTTCAGATGTCAACCCTGCTGCTACCTGTGCTTGAGTTACAATTTCCAGAACTGTGAGTAGGACATTTCTGTTTGTTATAAATCTCTTGGCCAGTGTTCTGCTAGGGCAGAGCCAACAGACTAAAACAGGTGAGATACATGTCTTTTAAGTAGAAAAGAAGGGCACTTCGTGTCACTTTGGATTGAGTACTTAGAAGTACATAAAATTTTAAGCAGGCAACCTACCTTCGTTTGATAACGTAAGAAACTTATAACACTATAACTAAAATTCTATGCAAAATGTGGACAGTCACCACCTCAATAAAAAATATTAAGCTCCTTATTGTCCAGAGAAGTGAAACCAGAGAAAGAGAGAGACAGAGACAGAGACAGAGAGAGACTTCTGTTCTATATAGACTATGTGTGCTAGAAAGTCTAAAACTCACTGAGCAAATGGGCTTCAGTAAAACCAATTCGCTGCAGTCAGTGGAGTGAATCCCAAAAGGAAGAAAGAGGAAAATATGTGCCAATCACTTGATCAGTCCTTGCCTTGGAGATCCTCAACAAATTTGATGAAACCTGTCCACCTTTCCATAGAATAAAACAGGTTTTACTTGGAGTTCCATCACATAAATATTAATCACATCTAAAACACAGGCTAGACATGGTGTGATATACCTATACACCCAACATTTGAAAGGCAGAAACAGGACTGTCAAGTTCAAAGCCAGCCTGAACTATGTTCTCAAAACATAGACAACAAAATAAAATACCTTCATAGAAAACACTTCTAATAGTGTTCGGTCAAACAACTGGCCTTATAATTTTGCCAAGATGACATACAAAATTTACAAGTGTGTCGCGCGCCCCACATTCCGCTGGCAGGAAAAGGCGTGCAACAACAGGATTCTTCTGAGAACAACCTTTATTGTACAATCTCTGAGCAGGGATCCCCATGTGGGAGACAATTGCATTGCTTTTATATGCCCAGGAGACTCGTGTCGCTACCTGATTGGTGCACTCTCCAGTAGCTCATTAGTATACCCCGAGAGCGGGCTATGGCGTATGTGACGCATGCGCTCTAAGTCTCTTGGCTGGGCAACAGCTCTGTTTGCTGAGTCCTCGGTGGGAAGCCGGTGCCATGTTTGGGTGCGGCACAAACGGCTCTCTACACAAGTGTATTGCACAAGTCCTGTTAAAAGGTACATGTGAATGCTGGAGAGATGGATCAGTGGTTAAGAGCCCTGACTGCCCCTCCATAGGTCCTGAGTTCAGTTCCCAGCAACCACATGGTGGCTCACAACCATCTGTAATGTAATCAAACGCCTTCTTCAGGTGTGTCTGAAGACAGCTACAGCATATCATATACATAAAATAAATAAATTAAATCTTTTTTAAAAGTACATGAGTACGACTTTATAAAAATCTCAAAATATAATTAACAATATGTTACATTTATAAGTTGAACTCTGAACTAGCTCAGTCAACCCAGGGAGCAAGGTGCTTTGTTCAGGGTCCACCTATACCAAACTAGATGAGCTTAACCAATTCTGGACGAGGAAAAATTGACCTACAGTGGTTTGGGATCTTTTTTGTTTGGTTTGGTTTGGCTTGGTTTTGCATCTTAGAGATGCCACTTTATTCATTAAATTGGTTTTGTATGAGTATGTGTATTCTTGGTTGGCTGTACATGAATATGTATAGATGCACTTGTGTTTGCATGTGCAAATGGAGGCCAGAAGAAAACCTGGAACATCATTCTTCAAGTGTCATTTTCTTTTTTAAAATATTTGGCTTGTCTGAGTCAACCTCTGGCTCTCCCCCAGAGATCCACAGTCTGGCCACTGCTCTGCTGGCCTCTATCAGGTCTGCTGAACAAGAAATATCAGGGCCCAACAAACAAGGACCATCCATGCCTACTACACAAGGACAATGAGTCCAAGGTTGCCCACAGGAGACCTGCTGTATGGGAATATCCAGATCAGGCCTGCTTCCCTAAACCTGCTATACCAGGAACATCCAGTGGATATAGGCTGGAAGGGGCAACTAGATGGTTAAATGCCAGTATAAGAACATAAACAACAAGAGGCAACATGGCACCTTTAGAGAAAAAGTAGCTGAGTACAGCAAGCCCTAGATAGGGGTTTATTGCTGTGAACAGACACCATGACCAAGGCAACTCAAAAGAACAACATTTTATTGGAGATGGCTTACAGGTTCAGAGGTTCAGTTCATTATCATCAAGGCAGGAACATGGCAGCATCCAGTCAGGCATGGTGCAGGAGGACCTGAAAGTTCTACAGTACTGACTTCTGGGTAGCTAGGGTGAGGGTCTCAAAGCTCACACCCACAGTGATCTATTCCAACAAGGCCAGAACTCCAAATAGTGCCATTCCCTGAGCCAAGCATATTCAAACCAGGACACTGTCATAACACAACCAAAGAACAAGAAAATGACCTTAAATCCAACTTATAAAGGTAATAGATGCCTTTAAAGAGGAAATAAATGTCTCGAAGAAATACAGGAAGTAGGGGTCTTTAAAGAGGAAACAAATAAATTCCTTTTTAAAAATACGGGAAAATACAATTAAGTAAATGAAGGAAAACTGTTCAAGAACCAAGAATGGCAATAGAAGCAATCAGGGGAAACTGAGGGAATCTTGGAGATGGAAAACCGAGAAAGGAGAACAGGATCAATGAACACAAGCATCACTAACAGAATTCAAGAGATGGAGGAGAGAATCTCAGGCATAGAAGATACAATAGAAGACATTGATAAATCAGTGAAAGAAATGTTAAGTCTAAATATTCCTGACACAAAACATCCAGAAAAATCTTGATAGTATGAAAATACCTAAGCTAAGAATAATAGAAAAAGTTGAAGAGTCCCAGCTCCAAAGATCAGAAAATATTTTCAGTAAATAAGTAGTTTATTCTGAGATGATAATTATATCATTTATCTCTTTCCTTCTGCCACAGCTTCTCATGTGCCTCCCACACTGCTTTCTTTCAAATTCCTGGCCTCTTTCTCCTTGGTGTTGTTAGTTTGTATATCACTGGCCTGGAACTCACGTAGTAGGCTAGATGGGCGGACAATTGAGCTGCAACAATCCGACTGTCTGCAACTCCCAATGCTGGGATTACAAGCATATGTTACCATGTCCAGCCCATGAGTTCTGAGGATCAAGGAAGACCTCGTACTTTCAGGACAAGTACTTCACTGAATGAGATAGTTTTCCAGTCTCATTAAATTAGATTTTTATAAAAATAACCTTTCACTGAAGGGATCGTTTGTCCCATGATATGTAAGCACTTGAGCCCTTTTTGTCATTGTTTGCAGAATAATATAAAACTGCATAAATAAAGATCATCAGCCAACCTTTACTTTTACAAGCAACGGCCCAGGCAGCTATAAAGTGAACAAATTGTCACCGAAATCTATTTTCCACCACATTCCAACAACACTTACTGGAAAATGTCTGATGAGTCTGTTAAATTATTTGAGGCATTCTTTCTATGTCTCATTCTATTTGAGTCTCAGGGTAAGCAAGCAAAAGTCTGAACGAAGTAGATGAGGTGAGTCTATGAGTAAAAGCACCTACCCTGTGCCAAACCTGACGATCAGAGTTCGATCCCTGGTCCCCACATGATAGAATGACGTGACCAACTCCCACAATTATCCTTTGGTCTCCAGTTATGCCCCACAAAATGAGCACAAATGTGTGCACCAATGGGGGCATGCCCTGTCATACAGAACGAACAAACTTTTATGTACATATAATAACTTTTTAAAGAGACTCTATCTGCATATAGGAAACTTATATTAAGGGAAATGAGTTATCTGATATTATGGAGTCAAGGAGCTTGCTGTGGCTTCTACAGGACTCTCTGACTTCTTGTGGTGTCTCTGGCTAATTCATACAGTGTGTGTGTGTGTGTGTGTGTGTGTGTGTGTGTGTGTGTGTGTATGATTATATATATACATACATTGTACATATGTGTGTGCGTGTGTGTATACATATATATACATATACATATATATGTATATATATATACATAGATTTTAACTTTCTTACAGAAAAAATAACATCCTGTTAGCATAAACATGTTCTGTCAAAATAGGTTCTTCTCCCAAAGCTCTTTTTTGGGCAAAATATGAAAGGCAATGGGCAGTATGGTAAAAGCACAAAGAGAAACAATAAACAAGAAGCCTCAGAAGAATTGTTGGGTGAAGAAAATGAAGTTTCTTTTGATAGAAGTGACGTGACGAATCTCCTGTCTTTTGAAGCAATGGCAGGCTAAAGGCTTATAAGAAAGCAGAAGGCAAGACATCCATATGCTGAAAAAGTTAGCTTGGTCTCTAGAAATTTAAATATGCTGGTAAGATCTAGAGAGCTGTGCAACCTAAAGAAAAGAACTCTAAATCTGTAACATGGTAGATGTACCTCTTAGAGGAATGTCCATTGGCTAAGCACTTTCACCAAACTGACAGGTAAAGGGGATCAGAAGCTTTTATACATCCGTATCTGATGATATTTACTATATAATTAACGAATATGTTCTCTGCAAATAAAAATGTGTTGTATTAAATAAGTTATCTGAATAAAGACATCATCTGCAAGATTGTAATAGGTCTTGGCCTAGGGGGATAGATAGATATGCCTGGCTACCGCAGCTCGAAATCTAATGCTCAAAAAGGCACAAGATATTCCCAAAGAACATCAAAATAACCCCCAAACACATGAAAGATGCTCAGCTTCATTCTTCATCCTGGAGGAAGTTGAGTCAGACCACAGTAATCACAATGAAATACCATGACATGTTCAGCACAGTGTGTAGAATATAAAACCCTGACCACAGCAAGAGTCAGCCTAGATGCAAAGAAACCAGAAATCTTGTTTTGTGATGAGAGTCTGAATCAGAAAAACCACTTCGGAAAGTGTTTTTATAACACTTTCCAAGTACTAAAACTAGATGTCTTCAAGAGACTTGACCCCATCCCTGGTGCCCTAGAGTTGTTCCCTTCATGTTCATCAAAAGGCACACAAACACAAGGACATCCATAGTCACTTCTCTGTAAGAGCTAAAACCTAAAAATAACCTAAATGTCCATTAAACAGCCAAAAATAACCAATATACTGCAATAGGGTCATATTCAGCAACAAAGCAACTGATACATTGATCAACAGGGGGAAAGAATCTGATAAATTGCCAGGTGAAAAAATTAAAAGTATAAAATGTATAATATCTAGTTCTCCTATATGAAGTTTAACATATGTGAATCCAGGACTGGAGAGACTGTTCAGTGGATAAGAGCACTTAATGCTGTTCCAGAGGAACCAAGTTCGACTCCCAGCACCCATATGGTGGCTTCCAACCACCTGTAATTCCAATTCTAGGGTATCTAACACTCTCTTCTAGTTTGTGAAGGCACCAGGCATACACATGGTACACAGACATTCATGTAATATATATATATATATATATATATATATATATATATATATATATATATATATATCCATAAAATAAAAATAAATAATTTTTTTTAATGGGTGAAAGCAACCTTGGAAGTTTGATGCTGGATATCCAGGTGGGAGCTAGTGGGCTTCTTACCACAAAGGGTTCAAGGGAGAGCTTTGGGCTAGTGTTTTGTGTATCTTGATTTGAGTGTTGAAAACATGGATGGGTAAGTACATGAATGTTTATATAGGTAAAATTTAATCAACTATACATTTTATTTATGTTTCATCTCCTTATCCTTCCCCTCCTTTACATTCTTTCAATATGTATGACTAGTGGGTGTGGGCAAAATAATATTTGGGAGCTTCAAAATAAAGTGCTCCCTTGGCTGAGTTTCCTTGGCCTAGAAAAGCTTCATACCCTGGTACCCAAGAAGTCTTTAAAGTAACTACGAATAGGGAGGGCAGTGATTCCTGGTTAGCCTGTGATACGTAAAGGAATAGAATCATAAAGTATTTATGAGACAGATTCAGAGGAGAGATCGTGTTGTAGCTGTCACTGGCTCTAATGATGAGTCGAGTTTAAGGTAGAGATGGTAAATGAGACATCCCAGGCAGGGCACTCAGCATGAGCAAAGGTGTAGAGGTAACAGTAGAGATTATTTTTTTTTCGCAGGGAAAGCTGACTGAAAAACACCAGGGACTGTGCTTCTCTAGGGCAATCAGAGGTCTATGGAAAGAAGACGGCGTGTGTGAGGTAACACGCACGAGTCCTTGAACACCTGTGGTAGGGTAGGTTGAATGTACAACATGCAGCTGGCAGGGTGGTTTATGAAAAGAATATGAGCTGAGACAGGGAATTCATATAAACAAGACTGGAAAAGGAAGTCCCTGGTTTAGCTCCAAGCAAGCTAAGTCAAACAGTCAAACACTTGTCTGCTTTCAAATGTGAATCATCTTCCTGACACCCCATCTCTCGGGTGGGGGGAAGAGTTGTGCATTCCCACGCCAGTTTTCCGAAAGCATCCGTCGAGGCTCCAAACGTGATGCTTCAACCGCCCATGCACCCATGGTTCTGAACCCAACGACATGATCCATCAAATGCCAAATTAGCTCCATGGGGTTAACAGTGGACCAGGTGGAATAAAGCCCCAGTTCCAGCATGCTCATTAAAGATGTCTCTCTAAAGGAAAATAAATTAAGATGCTTTCTGCGATCCTGCCAGAACACTGCTCGGAAGCCAGGGGTTGTTTACATGAAGAAGGGCTTGTGACTACATTGCATTTGAGCAATTTCTCTCATTCATTCAAAATGTGCTTTTTTTCTGAGTTGCAGCCCATGCCAATTAGCATGTTCTTTAATACACACTTTATTTTTTTTTAATTGAAAGATAGTAATTTTCTAGCATTGGCCATTTTTTTTGGGGAGGGGAATGACTATTGGTTTCCAGCTTTAATCAAGCTCTGAAAATTATTCATTGATATTTTCAGTAGCAAAGTTAAAAAAGTAATTTTTTTATCTTCCAGTATCTTTTATATCAACAGAGTGGTTTTTTGTAACCTATAATTTTATTGTGGCTTAAGTGTTGGCTGTAGCTTAAATGTCAAATGTCCTCCCAAAAGCTTATGGACTTGGACACTCAGTCCTGAGCTAGTGGCACTCTTTGGGAGACAGGCAGAACCTGTCAGATCTGAGGCAAATACCTCTCGGTAAAATGAGAATGAATAGAGCCAGAGACACAGTAGTTGAACTACCAAAAAAGGTCACCCTATCGCCTTGCAATTTGCCTCAAATACCCTCCCTCTACTGAGAATAATATTGCACTCTCTGGAGCTTTCATATTATCCTAAGTCTAACTTCATTTTACTGAACTTGTCCTATCACTGTTTACTTGACCATCTTCCCTAACTGACCTTCCAAAGCAGTAAAAAGCTAACAGTCTTACTGAATTCCTGCTTTCCTGTCTCTGCTTCTTTTTCGGTCAGCACACTTCAGTTGGGGATGGAGCGGGGAGCAATTACAGTTATCCTCCATATTTGCTGAACTTACATGCCTTGTATGATTACGCTTTCCTCCAGCTGTGGCCCCACTTTGGGTGCCACCTGTTGGCCACCAGCTGATTCTGTATCCTCCATTTTCTCCCTCGGGATATCCAAGTACCACTGTACACCAGGTTGGAAGGATGAAGCAAAGTCTGAAATGGGTGGAGTCTTCCAGTCCAGCTGGAAGTGAGTGGGTGGAGGGGTCTCCAAGGAAGGTCTCTTTGAGCATTTTGTGTGTGTGTGTGTGTGTGTGTGTGTGTGTGTGTGTTACAGCTCTCTTAAACAATCTTCAGTGAAACAGCTGGTGTCCATACACTTTATTTGTACCAAAGGCTATATATGAACCTTGGGGATTGGAAAGGAATTGTCCGAGTGAATATCAATTCATTGGCTGGAGTTTGAAGTGAATGCTTCTTTGGCAGGAGGGGTGATCCAGGAATCCCAGGTATTTGCTTGTCGATGGGTTCTTATTGGGAAAGAGAAAGATGAACTTGTAGGTTTGTCAAAGACTACGTGACATTACTCAGGTAGCAAACTGGGGGTCAGGCTCCCCAGATCAGGCAGAGAAGAGGAAGCTGAGGAAAGAGAGTCCCTCATTCTCCACCAAGCTCAGAGGAGTTTTCCAATGGTAGCCTGGGACATTCAGCAGTGAGGTGCAACATCCTGAGATCCTAGTCTGTTCCCTTCAGAAAGCACATGATAACAAAGATCACACAACGTATCGGCTCAGAACCTCCAAGCCATCAAAGGGGAGAAAAGAAAAAGAAACAGGGCTCTAAACATGGATGAGAAAACACAGACTACAGAGAATGCAAATGAGGGAGGCACAGGATGGGAGAAAATCAGTTCTGCCTAAGCTGATCAACCAGTTTCCTCCCATTCAGTTCCTACAGTCTGGACAAGTAACCCATTCAGTCCAAGGACATTAGCAAAACAAACAAACAAACAAACAAACAAACAAAAAAACCAATGGCCATCTATCTTATTACAACATTCATGGGAAGAGACAGACGTGAGGTGATATTTACTTGGGGAATTATCTTTTCACAAGCTCCCAAATCCACAGTTTCGTGAATTTTAACATGCCACTTTTCCCAAGTCTCTCTGATTAGACCACAGTACACAGTACCTACCCTAGTCTTAGATATCTTTTCACCTTGTAGAACTAACTATATGGCAGGATCCAAGTATTTGCAACCATTCGAAGCAAAGTAGGCACTCTCTATTAACATATACATCGCTTAGAGGCCCTAAAATGTTATAAACAACACTTTCCTGCAAGAGACAAGCAGGCAGACCATTCCTAAGGAATTAAGAGGGAGAATGTTGATGAAATTATTGTGTACCAACAAAATGCTGACATTTAGCATTCATCTTGCATGGCGGTAGCTCTCAAGATCCCATACATTGAATGAAACGCACAGAGTGAGGAAATGTATCACATTCGTTCACCCGCTGAAGTTACCAGCTCTCCCTCTCTGTGAGATGTGAACTATGCCTTCCAGAAGGCTAGTAGCATGAACTTACAGAAGGGTGTTGATATGACAAAGAGTGGGAATGCATCTCGAAGTCTAGCCCATGGATGCAGCCCCCAGACTCTTCCAGACAACCCAGGACAGCTTGCCAATAGATGGACAATGTTAAGCAACAGAAAAGAAATAGGTAGGGGTGGGGAGCCAGACAAGAGAGAAGGTGGAATATCACTGCCTATTCTTTTCCTACATTAGACAAGGCTTCTGTGTAGTCGTGAAATGAAAACCAACTTGTTTAAAGACTTCTGTGATTTGCCTGTGCCACACACCTCCCCGTGGTGACACTTGGCACAGCCCAGGAAACTCTAAGTAGGAATCACCGCAGTGTTGGAAATTAGGAGGAGGCATTTTAAAGAGCTCATTGTGTACCAACGACAGGGACAGGGAGCTGGGAGACCTCACAGCCACAGAAGGAATGACCTAATTTACAAAAGGCTTTGGTGGACAGGAATAAGGCTCCTTCTCTGTGATCAGGAAGAGCAAGCTCAGCCTGGGGAAAGAAAGGTTATTTTATCAGGAAATAAATCAGAAGCCCAGACCATGACTTCTTTTTTTCCAGGCACATCTTGGTGAGGAGGAGGGTGTGTGTTCAGACCACAGGAATCTCCAAACTTGCCTGCCACCCCATCAGCTCTGAGTGGGACACAAAGGCCATGACTGACGAGAGGCCCAGGCAACAACATACTTCAGTTTGTGCTTTGTGTCTCTCTGAGTGTGTGTGGTTTCTTTCATTTGTGTTTGTATTTGGCACTTTTTTATTTGTTTGTTTGTGTGGACGGTCTCATTTTGAGGCTGGTGGTTACTGGCCTTCCCTCTGTGTGAAGTGGCTCCCAAGAAGCCTGGTGTCTGTAGCCTTGTGCTTCAGCCCCTCTGGCTAGCGGCCAGGCCTGAGGTGGCAGCTGGAGCTTCTGCTGGCCTGGCTCAGAAAGTACGTTCCAGTGGGCACTAGGAAGGCCAGCAATACGGGAGCACTTAGGGGCAAGAAACAAGGCAAAAGACAACCAACCTGCTAAACTGTCCCCGGGGAGAAAGGCAAGTGTCTGTCACAGAGATGTCACTGAGGAAGCAAAAAACAAACAACAAAACCCACTAGGGCTATAGAAGTCTACAGAATTGGCGAAGAGTACCTTCTGCCAGGTAATCAGTAACTCCTTTTGTACAGAAGTAATGCACATTTTCACGGTAAGGATGGGAAACAGAGCCGGAGGCCCTAGAAGACATCTGTGAAAAAACACAAGAAAAGGCCAGCATTGCAAAGTCATTTGGAAATTTGTCCTTGTCACAGAGGTGTGTCCCACCTCAAACCCTGAAATAAACTTGAACAGTCCACCTTTAGAAGAAGACGGAGCTATTTTTAAAAATAAAGGCTTCAGCTTTGAAGCTATTTTAAAAGCCTAAGATATAATTTAGTGAGGAGGGTGTGAGGGGAGAAACTGACCCATGAGAAAGGGAAAGAGCTTAAACACTTTATTAAAAAAATAAAAATAAAGTTCTAGAGTTAAATATTGTGACCTAAATATAGGCCTTGGGTCCCTCATCAATCACAGCTCTGTGCGGCTGCTTTGACAAAAAGATTTCTGAATTTTATTTTTGAACAGTATAATTTTCAGATTAAAACTTTAAAAAGAAGCCCAGGACCAAAGGATGATCTAAAAAAAAAAAAAAAAAAAAAAAGTGGAAACTGCTCCACACAACCGTTTCATACATCCAAGGGTATGTATGCAGGAGTAAACAAACGTTCCAATTCTTCACTGTCCCAGCGTTCTGTGCTTTCTCTGTTCATGCCCTAGACGTCTCCCTGATCCCACAGGAAAACCTGTCCGCATTCTTCATAGATGACATCGGGTCACTGTTTCGATGATCAGATCCCTGCTTCTGGAGACTTAGCCCAAGTATAACATGTTTGGGGAATTTAAATTCGGCAGATAGCATCTCAAAGCAACTGTTAATTTTCTAACATGATTTCAAAGGCTGATTTTCTGATCCTAACAAGGAGAGAGAGAGAGAGAGAGAGAGAGAGAGAGAGAGAGAGAGAGAGAGAGAGAGAGAATCAGACAGTGAAATCATTCATTGTGGGTCACAGACTAGGCAGGCCCATAGCAATTTGATCCTAAGGAGATGCTCTGTCAAATAATGGTACTTTTTCAACTGGACATTCTTTGCAGAAATCATTCAATAAGGAACAAGGGTGGTCAAGAAGAAAGGGATGTTGTTACTATGACAACAGACCGTGATGAAAGTGGGCAATCCACCACTTCTTCATTTTTTTTCCCCTTCTGTGAAACCAAGAAAGGGGTTAGTGTCTTCATGCATGTCTTCATGCCTTGGGCTATCTGGTTTATAAAAACATGGATATCAGTGTAGTCAAAAGCAATGAGTACCATCAAATATTTATTCCCTTTGTATTCAAGTATGCATCCCAGGGACACACTGACTTCTTGAGTCTGGTTGAGAACATAAAATATGAAGAGATAAAGAATAACCACTCAGTAAGTATATCAGCAGAGCCTCGAACCAGGAAGAAGACAGTCTTACCGGCCAGGCCTGCTAAACATGATAACAGAGGTTTTGGGGCCAAACCACCTGAAACCTAAGCTTGAACTCACCTTGGACAAGTCACTTAGCCACTCTGTGTCTCTATCTTTTTCCCAATCTGTAAAATAGCTTAAATATGACACTGGCCTTGGCAGAGACCTAAAGAATTCGGATCTCAGTTTGCAAGCGGGAAAGAATGCTTGCCCTGGTAAATGATTCTAAACAAGAGAATGACATGGAAGAGAATGAAATAAATGGCCTGAGATATGCAGGAACAATCCTGCAAAGGCCCTATATTGCCTCCTCTTGAGTCCTCAGGTATTTTGGACTTCTTGCTCACGAATCATCAATAATCTTAGACAGATTGCTTGCATTCTATCTGAAGGATGCCTAGGGAAAGGATTCCTTCAGACAAGCTTGCTGACCTGCCTCTGGTTTGCTCCTGTTGCCTGCGCCTTGTATAACTTAAATCTGTACCTGCGGGTCTTGTGGAATTCTAGCTTTGCTGCTACATTTCCAGCATTTCACGGACATGTGCACAGTCAGGCAATACTCGTTCATTGGACAGCTACCTCATACACAGAACTGGAGGCTCTCTGGTGAAGCTTTCTACTTCATATTCTGATTCCTAGAGCAGAAAATCAAGAACATTTTTAAGTTGTGTGATAAGAATTTACCCCCTCCCCAAGACAGAAAATTAGTTTCTCAAGTCTAAGGATACGTAGATCAATCCACATTCCTCTTTAGCTTTATCATAAAGTAAGTTAGACAATCAGTTAAACCAGTGACATAGCTAATTGTCTCAGTAACTAAGTAAGACAGTTACCGCATCCCACACAGCCTGGATCCTAGATCCCTGACTAGGGACAGCAAGCACATGTGAAGAAATGACAGGCACAGAAGAGCTGGGGTCAGGTTGATTGTGCACTCTGATGGAATAGCACCTACTATCAACTCGACTGAGAACCTCGGTGTGTTTCTTATGTAGAGCACAGGAGAAGGGTTAGGTAGTCTGGGTAGGGGGTGTCTTGTAGGCTAGTAATCTCTGACTGTAAACATCTAGAAAGGGAGAGAAACTGCAGTTGCTAGTGTTTGTACATACTGATCAATAATCTGCAAATGCTTGTACTTGGACAGAGGAAGGTTTTACCTTTCAAAGCCTGACGCATGTATGGATTGGCTTTGCTAGTCTGACATGGGTCCAACACCTTGGAGTCCTTGGCGTGGCTGAGCCTTGTCTGTGTCAACAATACACATTGAGTTAAACCTTCACATACTCACGACTCCCTCTGTCCCTACAGTGAGCATGTCTCCCTTGAGTTTCTAGTCTCCTTTTCACTATTTCTTTTTGGGTTTTCTTTCACTACCACCCACCATACCTTGGGGGAAAACAAATGGGATTTAGCATTAAAAGAGGAATTTGAGATAGCTTTGTTCAAGTATTTCTTATGCAAATCACTGGCTCCTTGCATTTATAGGGACCTTTAATAACCATGAATATGTTTATATTTTGTATGTTTTCCTTTTAAACATAATAATAAAATAAAAAGTAAGCATATTCTGAATAAATTATTTGGTCACCATGAAAGCAGTACTTTTGCCTAGTTCACAGATGAAGATCAAAAAGAGGTAAAATTTAAATTTTCATTCAAATATCACATAGGGAAGGAAGGATGGATAGATGATGGATGGATGGATGGATGGATGGATGGATGGATGGATGGATGGATGGGTGGGTGGGTGAATGGGTGGGTGGATAGATGGGTAGATGGATGGATGGATGGGTGTGGGTGGGTGGATGGGTAGATAGATGGGTAGGGGGATAGGTGGGTGAGTGGATGGATGGATAGGAGAGAGATACAGGTAATAAATAAAGATACAAGCTTAGACATAGACGTACATTTAGATGCACAGATATGCCATTTTTTGAGAGTCTTTGCTTTGTTGTGTTTTCTGCAGGGGGCTTTACCTACACATCATCTGAAGCCATCTTCTCCATAAACACCACTGGGCTACCATCCAGATTCAGGTTTAAGAAGCAACCCCTGCGCTAGAGAGTTGAAGTGACTTCACTAAAGTTTCAAAACCAGGGGCTGGGAGGTCAGGACGACACAGCTGTCAAAAACCCTTCCTCTAACACTGACGAAGACTGGCTGTGTATATCTGCAGCAACTTTTTAGCTATTCCTCTTTCCAAATGCTATTTTCTCCATCTTCTAAAATCTATTCTTACCTGAGGGGGGAAAGTATAGAGAAAAAAAGCTGTATATACTATGTTTATGTGTGTCTAAATGTATAGATAGATAGATGTCCAAACACCCAGACTTGCTATTGAATTTAAAACACTTAGAAAAATAGTGAAAATCCCAATACTTTTCTAAAAGGCTTAAGGCTTTAGTAGGTTAGGAATCACTACCACCCTTAGAACAGAGGAAAACAGATTCAAAAGAAACTCAGATTTCCTAACATATCTTTTAGCTTAGTAGCACAGATTCAAACAAGTTCAGAATTGTTTTAATGTTTAATCCTTGCATTGACATCCACAAGAGATACTTACTCATTGACACAATTATCTCTGTGGGTACAATGAAGCTTAAATTTTATTCATCAAAATAAACCACCTGTCCTACTTTGGATAGCTACTCAGTATGGGCAGGTTTGATCTGTCTGGCAACAGAACACATGTCCTTTCTAGCCTGACACGAATCCACCTTTCTTTTTGAACCATTTCTTTCCTCTCTGGAACTGATGTGTACTTCCATTCCATCCTTTTACAAAGAAAAGAATTAAATTTTTCTGTACCCACAAGAGCACTCTATTAGTTAATTATCGTTGTGTGCTTATAAAAGAAAGGTTTTGCTTGGGCTTACAGTTCCAGAAGGATGAAAGTGTGACATTGTGGAGAAGCAGCAGGAATAGCATTCTGATAACTCACCTTTTGAACCCTGCTCTGGGAGCCACTCCAGTATAGAGTTGAGCACCTGGTCTCTTTCTCTATCACACAGTTCCCTGGGTGGTTAGTCATCAAGTCTGGTACACACACACACACACACACACAAACACACACACACACACACACACACCAATCTCATTCTGCAGGCCCCATGCCAGATCTGCAGGCTCCAATTACCTGTTAGCCATTGCTTTCATACACACTGTCCTCCATGGCCTGGTAAAATTATGATTCAACAATCAATAACTTATCAAACAGATTTATATGTTAAGTTCTCAATCCGAAATCCATCCACACAATAAGCTTACAACCAGTTGATAAAGATATAAACTGCCCACCTAGATAAGATAATTTGACCTATAGAAATCCATTCCTAGAAAGTATATATATCTACCCATGGCTACTCAGAGCCATGAGGTTGGAGATGGGTCATCTTTGTCTCCCATGTTGAATATTCTTGAATCTCCTGCTTTCTCCTTCTCTCCAGCCTTACCACTCTCTACTGTCCAATCATGTATCACCTTGACATCAACCTACAGAGCTGTAAGCAGGAAGCAGAACATAGAAATTGGGAATAAGTGGAGGCCTTTTGCTCTTAAACTCTGCCCCGAGTGACACCCTTTCTTCAGGAAGGCCGCACTACCTAAGCCTCCCCAAACTGTGTCAGCAACCACAGACCAAGTCTTCAAATGCTCCAGATGGATGGGGGATATTTTTCATCACTAAATAATGTGTCAGTGTATGCTTCAAGAATAGACAACCTCAGTCCTGGAAAAAGCAGACAAACTGATTTTTTTAATTTCATATTGTGAAATATGGAGGTTAGGGAGTGGATTATGACCATGTACAGAAGTTAAATTTCTACTCTAAATGAAACACAATTATAAAAAAAGAATCCTACATTTCTTAATGAAGTCAACATGTATCTTTGCACAATGACAGTATCATAGCCAACGAGGTTTATCCGAGGCACAATGATTGTTAATTGAAGCCAACACATGAATCCTTATGTTTGGCTTTTTCTCCCTCTTCACCTTCATCATTTGATAGTTTTCAATTCAAACTCTGTGTGTCAGCAACTGTGTTTACTTCCCCAAATCCTGTGATGCTCTGTGATCCTGTGTTTTACTATCCGGAATGAGTTTTTCACAGACTGCACAACCTACAGTCCTTTATACAACTGGAAAACTCCAAGACTACAGAAGAGTCTATAGAACTTTCTAGAACCACCACTCCCAATCTTCTTAGCAGCTTAGCCAAACCTTCTTCTAAGCCTCAAAGACCTTGCATCATCACATCATAATGGCTAGTAATACTTTGTCCACAACAGTGTCCTCTACTAGACGGTGTGACTTCTTGAGGGAAAATGCAAGGTTTTGTTTTTATCTGGTGTCCCCCAGAAGGTACTAGATTGGTCCTCACCTTAATGTATGACATAGACAAAATCAACTGACGTAAACAAAAAGAACAGAGAAGGGGTTGAGAGGTTTTTGTTTGTTTGTTTGTTTTTTGTTTTTTAAGATTTAGACTTTCTAAAGAGTCATTCTTTTCCCTTTCCTCTTTTTAACTATATTAAAACTATTTTCTGGCAATTTTATACAAGTACATTCTGATTACCATCATCCCCCCTACACACTCTCTGAAACTCCTCCAACTCCCTTTATCCCTCCTTCACCCTTGGAGTCTCTTTTCCACACTCATGGGTTTTTTTTTTTTTTTTTTTTTTTTGTTGTTGTTTATTTGTTTTGTTTTGTTTTTTAGTTTAACCAGGGCCATCTGTTTGACTATGAGTTTGGAAGTAACTATTGGAGCCGGGTAGACTCTTCAGTGGGTATGTAACTCAAGACAATGTCTTCCCTTCCCTGAGAATCTATCAGTAGCTAGAAGTTCGACAGTAAGGTATAGAGCAATGTGAGCCCCTCTTCAGTCTGTTACTGACTATAGACAGGCCCAGGGTTGTACAAACTCACTGAAGGTAGTTGCAGTTCCTATGAGGTCATGATTGTGCTGATCACATTGTGCCCAGAAGATAGCATTTTGCCTTATGTTTCAGCACTTATATTCTTTCTTATTCCTCTTCTGTGACATTTTCTGAGCCTTTGGGGAGTTAGTATAAAGGTCCTATTTAGGGCCAAGCCAAGCACTCAGGGATCACTCATTCCCCACACTGTGAGCTATCACATAGCTCTTCACTTATCACTTTTCCTTGTAAAAGAAAGGATCACTGACTAAGGCTGTAAGTAATATTTATATATAGATATAAACATAACTATTAGAAAGCAGCTTGACACCAGAACCATTAAAGTAAACAAGTTCTACTTGGAGTTTAAGATCTTCCCTTCCATGAATTGATGAGGTTCACATTGCCAGTCATGGGTACATTCCCTCCTGCAGAGCAAGATTCATATCTAGTCAGAGAGTGGTTAGTTAGCCCCATAATAGTCATCATGATAGTGCCAGTGGCAAGTTTTCATTGTAGTTTATAGGGTTCATACCTGGGTAATACCACTGATGTCTCCTGATTTCCAAAAGCAAAGCCTGGTGTGATGGGTTGTATATGCTTGGCCCAGGGAGTGGTACTGTTGGGAGATGTGGCTTTACTCGAGTAGGTGTGTCACTGTGGGTGTGGCTGTAAGACGCTCACCTTAGCTGCATGAAAGTTAGCTTTCCACTAGCTGCCTTCAAATGAAGATGTAGAACTCTCACCCCACTTCTGGTACCAACTTCTGTCTTTGTTAGGGTTTTACTGCTGTAAACAAGCACCATGACCAAGGCAAGTCTTTTTTTTTTTTTTTTTTTTTTTTTTTTAAGGCAAGTCTTTTAAAGGACAATATTTCATTGGGGCTGGCTAGCAGGTTCAGAGGTTTAGTCTAGTATCATCAAGGCAGGAACAAGGAAGCACCCAGGCAGGCATGATACAAGAAGAACTGAGAATTCTATATCTTCATTTGAAGGCAACTAGAGAAAGACTAACTTCCATGCAGCTAGGTGAGGGTCTTAATGTCACACCCACAGTGACACACCTACTGCAATAAGACCACACCTCATAACAGTGACACTCCCTGAACCAAGCATATACAAACCATCTCACCTGGATATTACTTTCTAGTAAAAAAACAAAAACAATAAAATAGTCATCAGGAATAAAACATGCAATTTAGTTCCAGAGTGATTTCTCTGTGTCTTACAATCAAGGTATCAGCAGTATTGTCTTATCAATTTGCTCTGGTGGACAATCAAGAATAATGACAAGAGTATATATTCTTTGGGAGGATCCTGGGATCTACCTAGTTAATAGCTTATGAGGATATATCTCACACCTGACACTGAGAAGAACCTTAACTTTTTTTTGTGACATAGTATCAAGACTATCCATGATTTAGAGAGTCTTCTCATAGGGAAGATGTCCTTAAAAGTAATTCTTTGCTTTCAGGATCATTTTTTCATTAAACATGTTTGATCAAGTGTCTTCTGCAGATCAGGCACATCATTAGATGCTTAGAGTAGAAACATGGATGAGCCAAAATTCACCCCTGCCTCATCCAACTGACAATATAGCAAGGTTTCTAGAACAATGTTCAGAAAAAGAAAACATAGATGAACCAGGAGAGAGAGGTCATACCATACATTTAGTGTAACAAAGTCCTATGCATGGTAGAGAAGAGGAAAGGTATGTACAATAAAAGGCCAAAAGAAAGAATGTTTTAAAGCAGGTTAAATGGAAGGTTCAGAAAGATCCTAAATTCTCTAAATTCTTCTCAAAAACTGAAAATCTATTCCTTAGCTATTTTAATAAATAAAATTGTCCTTACTATATTACTCTATGTTTTCATAGCAAAATGCCATAGACTAGGTAATTTATAAACAGTAGAAGTTTGCAAGGCTCATGGTTCTGGCAGCTCAGAAGGCCAATATCCAGGTTTTGGCTTCTAATGAGACTTCCTGACTGTCTTATAACATGGCAGAGGTCATCACATAGGGAGACCATACAAGAGCCTGCAAAACTTGATCTTTCTCCTCCTCTTTCTCCTCTTCCTCCTCTCCATCCTCAACATTATCATCCTTCTAAAGATAATGATTATGGTAGTCCTGCCCTCATGACCTCCAAGGAAAGCACCTCCAAATACCAGCAGCCAATGGTATTAAAAATGAAGTTCCAGAAAACCACAACATTTACTTTGAAAACATCTTAAGCAGACTTTTGTCATGTTTCCTTCCCATTCCTACAAGTCCATGTTCAAATCTTACATGACATTTTCAATTTTGCTCGTCCCCTAACAAAACTGATCTCTGTTTTAAGAAACTATAGACAATGCAAACATTGAAAAATGACATCTTTTTGTGTTGCTATTCCTGATTATATTAAGACAACCAGAGCACTTAACCAGGATGAACTATGCGTAGAAACAATGTCCAAGGAAAAACAAACAAACAAGAAAACAACTACAACAAAACCAACCAAACAAACAAACAAACAGAAGCCTGGCAATTTAAGACTGCTAAACAAGGACAGTGATGGGATTGGAAAGATGAAACTCTGTGGTTATGGCTGTTTTTCATTTTAAAATGCTCTAGAACTGAAGGACAAAAACAAAAAGATTGTTAGCAATTCTTCGATTCTTCTGGGCAATTTCAAGTCTCTGTGCTCCAGGGAATTCTATGAGGGGACCGCGAGAACCATGGCACCCTCAACAGGAACAAAAACAAACAGCCTCAAGAACACACAATCACTTGCTTTCGAGGGTTTCTGGGGGGAAATGAGAGTGGGTCCCCGATACGCACAATTAGATAACTGTTGTGATTTTTCAGACTATCACTCAGAGTGCTAAGCTCAAGCCAAAGCCATGGCACCTGCCACAATTTATACTGAGCACCTGTTGTGTCTAAGTGGGAAAATGTGAACGTGACTCTTCTAAGCAGTGACATAGTAAGAGATGGATGGGGTCCAGCTGACAAGAGTGGCCCCATAAAGTAGCTCAGAAACTATGGTATACTAAAATACTTGCTGTAATCAGGACGTCGACAGTCCTCCACTTCAACAGGGGTACAATCAACATCAGTGTCAGCTCAGGACCATTCCCATTTTAGGGAGAAGGATTAGGAACAAGGAGGAAGTGAGACTGAAAAGAGGTGACTGTGCTCTCTGAGATTGGGCTGCTCACCACCTAAAAAGGATGGGGTCGAGAACAGCAAGCACAGAGGGAAATCCAAAACACCCTTTGTTCGAGCTTGCAACATTGGTAAAGATTGCCAGGAAATGCTAATAGAATTAACATGTTTCTTATTGTCCTGTCGGAGTCCCCTAATGCATCTTTCACCGTTTCTCCTGCTCACTGACACTGGCTCCAGACTCCTTTTGGCTCATTGCAAAGCTTCAGAGCTAAACAAAGAGTCTGCAACTTATGTGTTAAGAAGCAGGGGCAGAGCCACAGCAGGAATAATCTTCCTCCTTTTGGGAAACCAGGGCCGTTTAAAAGGCTGCTTTCCCTCCCTCTCTGGTTCTGGAAGGAGCAGAAACAGAGTTCTACTTAATAGCTTTAAGTGGGATTGAGATTGGTCCAATTTAATGCCATGTTTGCTGTGTTTCTTTAATCCCAGTACTTTTAAGTGAGCAGGGTGAGAAGGTGGTAGCATCCAGTCTTACCTGTGGGATTAGAATTAACAACTTCCACAAGTCTTTCCAGTTCTGTGGTATGAGAGTCTTAAGCCTTTCAGGTGGATGCAAAGCCATTGAAAAAGAACTGAGGACTATTTTTCAATGTACACAGAACATGATGGACAGAGGGAAGTAGACATTATTACCATCAAGTAATATGCAAGCAGAAGGTGGCAGTTTTATTGAGGTTGACTAGAAGGAATTAAGGAGCTGTTAAAATGGAGCTAGTGAGATGGCTCCGTGGGTAAAGGTGCAAATCACTCAGTGTGCCGACTTCAGCCTGATCCTCAGTACTTGGTGTGGTAGAAAGAGAAAACGGACTTCCACGGGTGTCTTCTGACCTTCATTGCACTCTGGCTAATGTACCCACGCTGATCGCTCTCTCTCTCTCTCTCTCTCTCTCTCTCTCTCTCTCACACACACACACACACACACACACACACACACACACACACACAAATAAGTAATTAATCGGATTTTTAAAGGGAAAGGGGAGTTGTGAAACACACCTATTCTTTGGCAAAACAACACCATCTCTAGAAATACATCTCAAGGAAATATTTGAAAATGTGTTTTATTTTTTTTAAATAGTACTAAGTCATATAATTTTTCTAAAAATACATTTAGAAATCTAAGATTATTTAAATGCCCATTAATGAAGAGTAAGTTTAATAAATTGTGGCACATATGTGCAACAGTATACTGTGCTGTTGACAAAAATTAAGCAATAAGAATGTATTTCCAGTCACTAAAGTGCATTGTAAAATTGGTGTTGATTGACATTTGAAATAGAGCTACCCACCCGTGCATTAAGGAAAGATTCTCGGAGCTAGACCGATGGTTCGATGGTTAGAGTGCCTGTTGCTGCTCTTCCAGCAGACTTGAGCTTGGTTCCCACACCTGTGCTAAGGTGGCTTTGAAACACCTGTAACTCCAACCTCAGGAAATCTGAGACCCCCATCTGGCCCCTGCAGACACTAACACATATACACAGATACATGTATATACACCAAAATAAGTAAGATTGGAGGGAGGGAGGGAGGGAGGGAGGAGAACTGAACAGAATCATGCTAAGACATTTACTGCTGTGCATTGTTAGCTTTAGAATGGAATTAAACACATTTTTCTCTTTCCATCTCTTTATGTATCTTTTGCAAATTTCTTCTATGAGTAAAATTCTATTTTTTACAAAAGTAGCTTAAGGAACCTAATACCCATTCACACATGTGTTCATTATTGTGTTTTATAATTCCTTATCAAATGTCCCATGTCCACCAGGCTCTGCAATACAGGTAAAATTCTCTCTAAAAGCTCTTATTAACTAACTGATTATTTTCCTGGCCACATTGAGCAAAAGAAGCCCCGCCCAGGGATGAACCAACAGAAAGGTGGGGAATCTTATTTAAAGAATCACAAAATGAATTCAAAACCATAGTGGGATGTGTAACCTCAGACTCTTGGAGCTGCACCCAAAGAAAACAGAAGCTGTCCCCATGTTGGTTCCAGTTTCTGTTGACTGTCTATTGGGTTTGAACAGTCCCTCGGTGTGGCAATTTGAGGAAAACACTGGCCTCAATCTCTGGCAGCTGCTTCTATGGAGAACTCCAGTCTGTTTTCCTGCATTGCACTTGGAGGTGGTACAGGAGTGGTGGTCCCACCTGCCCCCCAGAGCTTCACAACCCTTACTCACTGGAAATTTGCCCACTCCCTGTATGGGCAGGATCTACCTGCTGGAGAAAGAGCAGGCGTGCAAATACAAGCTCTGCCATTCCCCCATCAGACCCCACCTATCCCAGGAGCTGACCACAAGCACATGAGCCCAGCTGGGGTCACCATAGCACAGGCCTGACCTGTCAAATCACCTAAGAGAGTCCAGAGGCAAATGCTGACCCCCCAGAAGCGTGAGAGAAAGCAACACTTTTCTATTGTAAGCCACAGGCTCAGGGTGCTTTCTCGGGAGGCAGGAGGTAACAAATCTCCATGCCTGGGCTATGCTAGGCCTCTGTATTAGTCAACTGATGTCGTTCAACTGAAGCCGGTGAGGGCAATGAAGAGTTCCAGTCACAGTCCCCATAGGAAAGCCACCAAACCTGAAAATAAATTAACTTCCCCTGCCCACCCACCAATGTTCCAGTTTTAAAATAGTTCAGAAGAAAAAAATGATAAATACAGTTCACACACACACACACACAGAGAGAGAGAGAGAGAGAGAGAGAGAGAGAGAGGGAGGGAGGGAGGGAGGGAGGGAGGGAGGGAGGGAGGGAGGGAGGGAGAGAGAGTATGAATCAGAGGCTTCAGATCACCAGTTGCTCCGTGGTTCCTGCCAACTCAATAGCCTGGCTATAGAAGAAAGGAAAAAACAAAAACCGTTCTGCCCACCTTGGTCCTGGCAATGCCTGGACTTGGGGAGCTCACAGGCCACCTGGAAATAAGGCCACTGTCTGTTCTCTTACTTTCTTCTCCTTTCTCTTCCCGGTCAACTACTATCTGCTTCCTTCTCCACTCAACCCTTCCCTCCCCACTGCGCCCTCCCCATTTCTTATCTACCTGCTTCTTCTGCGTGTGGCAACCGGAGGCCCTGGCTCTCCTCCCTTCCCAGTGCCCAACTCGGTCCCTGGCTTCACCCAGCCCTCTCTGTCCCACAGAGGGTCAGACTGACAGGACAGCTGGTCAGAACTGAGGCCTAAAGGAGCCTCAGGATTGCCCCAACCAGTCCCCATAAAGGACTGCACTTCAAAGTGCTCAGTCCCAAACGTGAGCCAACTAATCCTCACAGCCACCCTGAGCGTTAATCAGGCCTCATTATTCATGAGCCAGGAAAACAATGCCAGAAGGAGAACTCAGGCCTCTTGGCACCAGAACCACACGCTCCCCCTGGTGTCCACCCAGAGGCCCGCCCGAGCCAAGGGGCGGCTGGAGCTTTTCCTTTTTCCATTCGCTACAGGTGTGTTTTACCGCAGCCTAAATGGCAGCTTTCTATTTATTCTCTGGGATTTTTCTAAAAATGTGCTTTTACGGAGCGTCGAGCCAAAGGCTCTCCCAGCATCATTCTTTATTAAATCATGCCACAGAAATGGATCGAAAATCACGAGCGTTTTGAAACATACTGAGTCCTTTATGGCTGAAATAATCTAATAGACAAGCTGTTGTTAATTTACAACCTTAATTTTCAGACACACTTCTTGAGTCAAAAGTACTTCCTGGCCCGTAATTCCTGGAGGGACACAGGTGGCCTAGCACTAAGTACACATCTACTGTACATTAAAATGTATTTCTTACTTAACTTCAACATTTCTGAAATCTCAAGTTTATGTCTAGACTATTTTAATCAGCAAAATGTCATAATAAACCATATGTTGGTCTTGATGGGTTACATACACCAGCCGTACTCATAAAGTATCAAAAGGTGTTTTTAGAAAGAAGTCTGTATTTATTTTACCAAGAAAATGGTACTTTCAGCCCATCATATCAGACATATTGGCAAGCAGAAAGGGACCATACGTAACTGGTAGAAAAACAGGTTTTCCCCTCTCTCTCTCTTTGCACTTCACGAACCACTCACTCCATCAGTATCAATTTTAGACTTCAGAGTTTGGAGGTTAACATCAAACTTAAATTGGCCTCACTAGGCACTTGCTCACTCTCCACAAAGCCTCCCCCCACCCCCTCCGAGAGCCCTACTGAGGGGCCATGTTTATTCCTTCTAGTCAAAGACGGTCAATGCCCACCTAACTTAGCCTGCGTCTCTCAATCCCACAAATCCCAAGTCTCCTCAACATAAGAACGGGGAGGATAAGAGTGTTGCTGACTGGACAGGAGAGAGAGAGAGAGAGCACTGCCTGCTCCTCCAGAGGACCCAAGCTTGATTCCTAACACCCATAGGGTGGCTCACCACCATTTGCAATTCCAGTTCCAGGGGACACAATACTTCTTCTTATCTCCTTAGGTCCAGCACACTTGTGGCACACATACACACATGCAGGCAAAACATCCGTGTGCATAAAATGAAATAAAAAAAATAATTTAAAAAATGCAGCAAGTGGTGTTGACTAAAGATATCTAATATGTCTTGGGCACCTGTCAGAGCTAAGCTGTTTGACAGGGACCTTCAGCCACACTCAGCCTGATACACGATTTCATGTTTTATTGGGAATGTTATTGGGAAAAGATATTACACAAATGATCCCAGGAATAATCTTTCTGGGAGCTCTGAAGGGAAAGCAGTGGCTGCCATGGAAACCCCCGGTCACCAGCTGGAAGGACCAGAAATATTAGTAGTTGATGATGCCCTTGAGACCAAGAGGGTTGAGTTGGTCAGATGCAAGGTGGGTATGTAACACGGAAATTAGAAAGATGGAGAAGGGGAGTTATGGGACAAGAGGAGGACCGGGGGAGAAAACCAAACTTGACACAAAAGGGGAATGAGGACAGGAAAGGTAAGGGCAGAAGAAAAGGGATAAGAAGGTGAGACAGGAGAGACAAGATGGCGGAAAAGGGGGAGGGGCAGATGGAGATACAGGAAGTGGGGCCAGACGTCAAATCTGCCACGTTCCTATTTTTATGACAAACCAGCAATTGTACAAAAGTCGCTTTGTTTACAGCTCCCAAGAAGCATAATTGGAGGAGCACTTGTTAATCACACTGTCGGCTACAAGCTTTGTTATCAATATGAAGAGTGCTTAAGCCAAACACGAAGAATGGTAGGTACTTCAAGGGAAATGAGCAAATGGGATTTTAACATTACCACTTGATAAAACTTTATGGACCGTGGAGTATGAATAGAATGCTTGCACATACACATATTTTGGAAATGAAAACAGTCGCAACCTTATGGAAAGAACAATGTTGTCAACCAACCAAATCCTCCACAGCTCCCAGGGACTAAAACACCAACCACTGAACACACACAGAGAGACCCATGGCTCCCATTACATATGCAACAGAGGATAGCCTTGTCTGGGATCAATGTGAGAAGAAGCCTTCGGTCCAGTGAGGGTGCATTTTCCCAAGGTAGGGGAATGCCAAGGCACTGAGGTGGAGAGGGTGACTGGGAGAGGGAGCACCTTCTAGGAGGCAAGTTGAGGGAGAGGAGGATGGGAATGGGGGGGAGATAACATTTTAAATGTAAATACAGAGAATATCCAATAAAAAAAAAAAAGAAAAGAAAATGGTCATAAAGCTATTTGTGTCCAACCTGGACAGAAACCAAAAGAGGGCTAGCTTCTCAAGCTACCCAGTAGCCACATGGTTGCCCTTGGTTGGCGGACTCTCGTGAGTAAAAAGGAATTTGGGTGGCAGTATTTTAAAATAACAATGTTTTCTCTGGGGGTTTCAGATGCAAGCTCCGTCTTCTTGTGGGCCAAGCTTGTGACCAGTCCTCGGGTGTCTATCTTGCCTCCAAAGCCAGGACTGGGCATTCATCACCCACTGCTGCATGGGGATTCGATGACTTGCCTCCTTGCTGTGATGAAGCGGGGTGGGGCAGAAGGAGCTGAAGAAAGGGGGGAGGGGTTCATTTAGTTTCCAGACCAGTGCACCATGACGGTGAAGTCATGATAGCAGCAGTGTCCGCAGCCAGAGAGCTGAGACAGATGCTCAGATAGCTTTCACTTTCCACATAGCTCAGGGCCCAACCCAGAGAATCACGTCAGCCATGTTTACAGTGCATCTCCGTTAACCTAATCAAGATAATCCCTCAGGCATAACCTGATAATCTAGATAACCCCTTGCGGGTGTTCCCAAAAGCTTGACTCCTAGGTAGCTCTAGATCCTGTAGAGTTGACCAAAATCACCAACCGTCACAAGGATCCATTTGTAGCCTGTCCGGACACAACCTTTTCTCCACGGCTGAGGACAAGATTGTAGCTCTCCACCTTTTGGAAACAAGGCTTGCCAAAATGACTTGCTTGATCCAGTGAAATGTCAACAGAAGTGCTCTGACACTGATGCTGATTCCAGCTGATGCTGATTCCGGGTTCCATTCACCGAGCCTTCCTAAGGCAAAGGTTGCACAGATCCATTTAAACTGGAACTGTTAGTCTGCGCCCGTGAGTGACTAGAGCGCACCCTCCTGGCCAAGCGTGGAACTGTAACGTAAGGAACTGGACTGCCACGGAGCTGTAACCTCTGAGAGCCACTGTCAGAATTTCCTTTTCATTTCACGGTGCGACATTCTCTCACGCCACCCGTGCACTCAAAATTATTGGTGTACCTTCTATATAAGCACGCTTGGCAATCAAGGAAATGCAAACTGTGTGCTTTCTGAGTCAAAAATTGCTGCTTCCAAGAATAGCTGTTCTTATAAAATAGTCACTTCGACAGTAACTGGCAACTTTTACGGTTTGGGCCCCACCCGGGGGATCACGGAAGGTAGGGAAGAGTTTGCATCCAGCACCTTCAGGGAAGAACATATAAAAGCACACACTCCAGCATCAGTCAGTGTGGACATAATGCCAACTTCTCCCCTCGTTATCTACAGTCTTGGACTATAGCCGCTTCCGTTTCCTTCCCTATGAAAGGAAGGAGTCAGAAGAGACAGAACGGGAACAGCCCCTGGCAAGGACTCGGGTGTTTCTGTCACTACAGTAACGTTGAGGATCCAGGATGGAATGTCAAAGTAACACCCGTAACCCAGTATTTGGGAAGGGAAGGCAAAAGGATTACGGGGTCCAGACCAACCTGAGCTACAAACCAATTTTAAGAATATCCTGGGCTACGTGGTGAGACAAAACCCCAGAGGTCCAGTGTGACATGCTGCAACTCCTCACCCTTGCCACCACAGCGTAGCTGTCTCGTGGCTCCTGCGTCATTTCGCCTTTCCAAATCAAACTAGGACCGTGCTTCTCAACCGTCCTAACACGGCGGCCCTTTAATGCGGTTCTTCATGCTGTGGTGACCCCCAGCCATAAAACTGTTTTCGTTGCTATTTCATATCTGTAATTCTCACTACTGTTAGGAATCGTGGTGCAAATGTTTTGAAGACAGAAGTTGCGACCCACAGGTTGAGAACACTAGCCTAGGGTGTCTAAGCCATCATAGGCCCTTCCCCTCTTCAGAAACCCTAAAAACCAAGTTCCCTCCCGAGTCCTCACCAGCAGCCCTTTCCAGAATTTCCAGAATCATCTCACCCTCTTAAAACTATGCTGGCCTCAACACACTTCTGCCTTCCTGAGACGCTGTGTTCACACACCAGGCGTCCACCTGAACAGGACCGTGGCGAAGGTTGGAACAGAAGGGCCCAGAGAAGCAAAGGAGCGCAGGACGTTTGAGAAGCCGCCTGCTCCCATCAGTGGGACTTTGGAAGAGCTCCATGGGTGAGAAGATTGTGCCGAGATACCCTTACTGATTAGCTGAAACTGAAATATATTCTAATTGCTTGTCATTGTCGGATATCTCAGTTGTATGTGCTCTGGGTGCGCAGCGTGCTCAGCCAGCTCTGAAGGCGACCTCACTTTATGGCTCTAGGTGTGCAATGAGGGTTTCCACAACCCTTCTCTCTCCGGCTCCCCTCCCCCATTTGGTGTTTTTCTTTCACCCAAACACTCCATAAATTTTCTAAGGGCTGCTTGTTTCTCATATACCGCCACACTTAATGAGAAACGTTTCCTTGTGTGATGTCATCATTGTGCGAACACCATAGGCCATCCTCTGCACAAACTCAGGCAGCTATGACATCGCTGGGCAATCTATTCTTTTAGCTCTACCACTATCAAGATGCAATAAAAGACTTTTCCTTGGCGTACCGGTGAACTCGGGTCACTATTACAGAATGCCGTAGATTGTGTGTGGTTTAAACAGCACGAATTTGTTTTACTTTCCGTCTTGAAGGCTAGAAATCCAAAACCAAGATGCTGACCACTCTCCCTTTGTATATCAGTAAGCTCAGGTTGCTATAGCCTTGACTGGGTGGCTTAAAGAGCTCACACTTATATTCTCTCCCTTCTGAAGGTTAGAAATCCAAAAATCAAAATGCTGGCCACTGGGGCTCCTGTGAGGAACTCATTCTGGTTGTAAACAGCTGCCTCTTCTCTGCGCTCATGCATGAGGGAGAAGAGAGTCCTCCTGCGGTCTTCACCTCGAAGGCCTAGAAACCCAAACCACTTCTCAAATGCCCCACGTTCATTCTCACAGAAGGACAGCATCCACCTATGATCTGAAAGAAGACAAAGCGCTCATTTGTAACAATCCATACGGGAGGAAAACATGCGGTGGACCAATGGTGAGCTCCAACCGAGACTTGGGAAATCAGTCTGGTTCTGAGGAACCTATTTTATTGTTTCTTCTTTAGGAAGTACTTCTCAAGCACCCACTAGACAAACAATGTTGCACTGAATACCAAAGGGGTTCAAAGGGTCGACTCTTACCCTCATGGAAAATTAGACAAAACTGTAGGAGGTTTAAAAACCCTTAAAAGACTACAAAAACCTTGTTAAGTAAAAGGTCATTTGTTTAAGCAACAAAGGAGTACAGTCAGATCGACAGAGTAGGGCCCAGGAAGCAGAAAGGCCTGGTAAACAGGCAGCGGATACCAGTACTCTAACTTTGGTATCACCGTAGGGGTGGGTTGACTTCCTGGCTCTGGTATTCGAATCCTTCCCATCTGATACTGAGAAAATTAATTAGCCCTTCAAAAACCTGTTCTTCTACCTATAAAATGGGGCTAATGACATTACCTACATGTGGAGTTCTTGTGATAACACCTATAATGCCCTTAGCATCCCGAGGGGTTGAGTCATTCCTCAAAAACCAGTCATTAAGGAGAAGTGTAGGCGGGGAATCCCTCTGAAGGAGATTTGCGGGGGCTGGGGGACAGCTCTAGCTGACTGTGGTATTCCAGGGTGAGAGTCAGCGGGAACAGGTATTTGTGAGGAATTGGGCTAACAGTCTAGAACGCACATGAGTTTGGGGACCTGAAAGCCAATGTATCTGCGTGAAATGGCTCACAAAGTCAGGGAGGCATGAAAAAGGGAAGCCAGAAGAACCTTGCAGGCTTTAGTGGTGTTGACACCATTTTATCTTACTCAGTAGAATGGGGCACCTTGCCTTCAGAGCTCAGAAAAACATGTTTTAGCTCAAAGTACATTTTCCTACTAACCCGAGATATAATCTTTTTTTTTTTTTTCAGATCTGTTTTTCTTTTTACATCATCCACAAACAAAAAAAAACCTAGGTTAGTTTTACATCCAGGAGCCCATCCCGTCCTCAGGTAAACAGTTCGTAGCCAGACTCAGACGTACATCAAACTATTTCAAAAGGATTTTAATTCTTAAATGTCTAAGGAACCCTCATCTGATCCTCTAAGGCTACAGAAGTAAGTCAAGTTTTGGAGTTCTCTGCCATCTTTTTTTCCTATAAGAAACAAAAGCTTTCCTAAAAGAAAAAAAATCAATGTCATGCTAATTTAATCTAATTTGTATGGTTGCTTAAACTGAAAAAAGGGTCTAAAACTCTCAGTATATTTTATATTATCTCAATACTTTCTAGAACAATATAAGCCACATCTTAACAAGTGCCTCACTAATAGTATCTCGGTTAAGATTAAAATTGTTTGAATTATGCATACATGTGTAACTGTGTGTATGTGTGTGTAAATATATAAGTCCATGTACTCAGGGAAACCAGGAAAAGACCTTGGAGTGAAAGGCAATTCTGAATCTCTGACAGGTGTGCTAAGGACTGAACTCAGGTCCTATGGAAGGGCAGTGGGCACACTTAAGCACTAAGCCATGCCTCCAGCCCCACCAGCAGACATCTGCATGAGCAGTTAATCCTTGGAACTGTACCTTTGACAGGGTCAGTGTAAAAACTTCCTGATACAACGGTCTAAGGAGAGAATGGCAGTCCTCAACCAATTAAGTGAAATCATTCCTCCTACCAGCTTTAGGTAGGAAGCTGAATGGGTTAGGTGTCCCGCCTTCTGGGAGTTCATAACCCAGTTTAAACAAATAGGAAAAACTGCTAATGGTAAAACTGAAATTGTGATCTTAGCCGAGCACGTCACAGACAGGCCCCTAGGCTTCCTTCTGTTTTCCTTGTTTAATAGAGCCCGTGGTTAAGAAGAGTAGAAGGTGGGCCAGGAACATGGTCCAGCAGAAAACGATTCTTGCCTTCTAAAGCTCACAGCCTGAATTTGATCCTGGGAATCAACATGCAAGCGTTAAGGACAGAAGCAGCTCTACGGCAGACCTCTGAGCTCAGCCAGATGCTATGACATAGGTTTGCACTCACACACACACACACACACACACACACACACACACACACAATAAACCATTTTTAATATAGGATGCTGAAGGTGATACTATTCCTCATATGATTTTATTCCACTCATACCGGCAACTAATTCCAAATGCATACCATCTTGTGGCATGAACCGCACCATAGCCTTGGTCTTCCGGAACTGTACTAGCCAAAGCACTGATTCGCTCCAAACACTATGCATTCCTATTATTTCTTGGATCTTCGAAGGCACTGAAGGAAGCAGAGTGTCAGAGAGTACAGATTTCCTGGTGATTTGCGACAGTTGTATGGTTTTTGCTTATTTCTGGCTCTTGGTTTATTTATTTTGAGACGTGGTTTCACTGTGTAGCCCATGTTGGCCTTGAACTAACAATCCTGCCTCTGATTTCTGACTGGATAATCATGCCTAGGGCGTTGTCTTTGAATCTAGCTAAGATTCTAGAAGAAACTACCAGGAAGTGAGACAGAAAGGAAATAACTGTGGGCTGAGTCATTACTTTAGGGAAGAAAAAGGCTTTGTCCCAGGATAACCTTTATAATTCGAGGAAATTTCCTATAACAGCGTAACCATTGTAACTATGACAAATAACAAATGTTGAGCACTTAATTTCTTCTAAGCCCTTTGTTTGTGTGTAAGTTCATTGCACAGGGATTGCCTTCATTTTACAAATCAGGAAAATGGGCCAGAAAGGCTTCATACCATGGAGAGTTCAATATGTATTTAAAAGGTCTTCACTGAGGCTCCTGGATCACAATAGGCAATAGAACACAAGCATGCGGACGGGAGAGATGGCTCAGCGGTTAAGAACACTGACTGCTCTCCCAGAGGTCCTGAGTTCAAATCCCAGCAACCACATGGAGGCTCACAACCATCTGTAATGGGATCTGATGCCCTCCTCTGGTGTGTCTGAAGACAGCAACAGTGTACTCATATGTAATAAATAAATAAAATTTTTAAAAAGAATATAAGCACATAAATGTGTGCACTATTTCTGTGGAGAAGCCATCTATTATACCTGTGATGTCCCCTCCAAACAGTTCCGATACTTTAAATATTGGATCTCGACCCACTAGTGTTCACATGAATGAACTAGTCGTGATACTAAACTGGCTATAAATTTTTAATTCTCCAATTTTCTCCAAATATAATAATAAAAGAAAAAAATCAAAAAAGTCATTTAAAAAAAAAGATAGTTTGACCAAAGTTTCCCAGTGTCCCATCAGACACTTCCCTTCGAGGGAGAAAGAGTGGATAACACAACCAGTGGGTAGTCAACATGTGTTTGCCCATTTCTACAGCATCAGTCCATGTCACCTTCACCTTAAAGTGTCACCCAGGGTCTTTGTCCACCATCCACCTCCCCAGCTCACTCTCCTAGTGAGACTCCGCCTCCAGCATTCTTCTGGGTCATTCATTCCGTCCATCCCAGCCTCAGTCCTTAGTCCTGTTACTCCTTCCATTTACTTACTTTTTGTCTGCGTTTGTCAAGTCCGGTATGACATCAGTATGGACTTGTAGCCTAGCAACGAGTGGTCTTCAAGAGCCATCCGCGGCCTTCCTTCCTTCCCACGACTGACTTGGCAGTATGTTTGCCCGAACACTAGCCATTTCCAATGGATGTTCTCAACACATCTTAAAACCCACCCATGTGCATCCTGAACTGCCTTGCAACGCTGTCGCCTTTGTCATACTCTGCGTTGTCATTGTCATCGAATCTGTGGTTAAACTCTAAGAACTCTTTTACTCTTAGTTGCCCACGATCTCTGTCTTTCCCGGCATCACCTGCCGTTTCCTTTCAGCTCATCCCTGACGTGTGCAAAGCCTGAAGCGCCGCATCGTCCAGCCAATCACGTCTGAGCTGTTGGATTCACCGGTCCTTTCTTCCCTTTGTTAATGTTCCCAGGGTTGAGGGGGGCGGGGCAAGCTTTCAGCCTTAGTCTGAGTCTGGGCCCCCTACACAGAACTCTCCAAGGACTTACAGTACTGTCGTTTCTACTGTGTGAAAAAGTTTCGAAAAGTTTGAAACACACCCTTCCGAAGGCATCTTTATTTTGTAGATGAAAGAAAGAAAGGAAAGAAGGAAGGAAGGAAGGAAGGAAGGAAGGAAGGAAGGAAGGAAGGAAGGAAGGAAGGAAGAAACGTAACTCAAGAAATCTTCAATGACGTGTCCACAGTCATTACCCCTAATCTGCGACAGAGTCTTTGGGAACCAAGGACTGTAATCTATCCAGGCTACAATGTCAGGTTCTATCTCCACAGAGGGCAAAGGTATTTTTTACCTCTTTGCATCCTCCTATATGTTCAGGGGAGTATTGGCGCATCAAAAACATTCCATCACTGGCATGGTGTGAAAGAGAAAGCGGGAAGGAAGGAGGAAAGAGCCTGGAAGCACAGATGGCTCACTGGAGCTTAGAACCCATGGGTCCTCAAGGCTGGCGAGCAGCCAAGGCCCACCACCCACACCAGCTCTCTCTAAGGGAAAGGTCTGCAGTGCCTGGATCACACCTTGAGACCACAGGAACATCCTGTCCCAGCCTCCAAGTTGCCGCCCGCCTCGACCCAGTACTAAGGGACTTTCCCAGAGCAGTTCTTGCTGTGTGGTTGGTGACTCAGAACCATTGCTGTTGTCCAAGGTATCATTTGTAAAGTGCTTCCTTGGAAGAGAAAATGTTTGGGACAGCTGGAAGGGGAGCTCCCGGGCTGCAGCCACAAGGAGCCCTGTTGTGTGTGTGAGAACACAGGCTTCTTATTTCCCTCTCTTCCTCTCGGCTGTGTTTATTTAAAGCTCCGCTGCCACTGTGGGGTGTGTGTCCAGGACTCCAGGCAGGGCCCTTGGCAGCACCAGGGAGCAAGCCCAGCACTTACTGCAAGGACCACAGTAGTCATGGGCACAGGCCTCAGGCCAGGAACCAGGGAGTCCAGCCAGGACAGTGGAAGGCATTGGGCAAGAGTTGTTATTGTGTCCCGGGCTACCCTATAATTATTGTGTTGGCTGCTATGATTTCTGTCTCTATTGTAATTTCTCTCAGTAAATCTCTTCCCACTAGTGTCTTATGCAGGGGGGACTTATTTAGATGCACACTTAGATGAATGTGTTGTATGTATGTATTTATTTGTGGACTTATCTCTCTTTTTTGAGACAGGATGTTGATACGCAGTCTAGGTTAGCCTGGAACTTATGATCCCTTGGCTTCAGCTCAAGAGTACTAAATGTAGGTATATGTATATACTTTCTCATATGTGTATGTGCATGTGTGTGTGTGTGTGTGTGTGTGTGTGTGTGTGTGTGTGTGTGTGTGTTTATGGGGAGATATATCATAATTTGACTGCTGGGCTGCCAGGCTGACTTCTGCAAGGCTCTTCCAGGCTGACGGCATTGCTTTACTAGATAGCTGAGGAGGAAAAGTGAGTAGCTGGAGCATTACAAGATTCCTCTAGGGAAAACTTACTTTTTTCTAATAATCAATGTGTATGTGTTTGTGGGTTTGAGGGTGCATATGTTTGTGGAGGTCAGAAGACAACTTATTAAAACCATTTCTCTTCTTCTACCCGGTGTTCCAGAGGGAAAGATCAGGTTGTCAGTTCTGGTGAGAAGGGCCAGTAAGCCATTTACCAGCCATAGACCTGACTTAGAGTTATTTTAGAAACAACCTCCAGTGGGCTGTGGGCTCCTGGTCTGTCCCTTTGCTCCAAATGTTTCTCTCAGTAAGTTCACACTGGAAATCTCCCTCCACTCTCCTATTTTCAGTCTTAACTAAGGAGGAGAGAATGAATAGACCCTACCCAGGGCTCTCTACCTGTCAGGACAAAGAGTAGGTTAAGAATGGGTCCATGGGGCAGCGGTGGCACAAGCCTTTAATCCCAGCACTGGGAGGTAAGTGATTTTCTGAGTTCGAGGCCGGCCTGGTCTACAGCAAGTTCCAGGACAGAGCTACACTGAGAAACCCTGTCTCAAAAACCAAAGAGAGACAGACAGACAGACAGACAGAGAGAGACAGGGAAAGTCCAGACAGACAGACAGACAGAAACAGGGAAAGTCCATGGCCCAAAAGAAGCAGCAAGGTTACTGTGGCTGTCCATAGACACAGATCACTGTGTGTTCAATCACCAGTTCCGTTAGTGGCTGCCTCTTCTTTCCAGCAGCGATCAGAAAGCCTTGGATTCAATCCCTAGCACTGCAAAAACTGGCCATAGCTCAAGCCCAAAACCCAGACTACAGGAAACAGAAGCAGGAGGATCAGTGGTTCTAAATCATATTTGGCTACTTAGAAAGTTTAAAGCCAGACCATACTCTACTATGCTCATAGCAGCCTTATTTATAATAGCCAGAAGCTGGAAAGAACCCAGATGTCCTTCAAGAGAGGAATGGACACAGAAAATGTGGTACATTTACACCATGGAGTACTACTTAGCTATTAGAAATGATGACTTCATGAAATCCTTAGGCAACTGGATGGAACGAGAAAATATCATCCTGAGTGAGGTAACCCAATCACAAACACACACACACACACACACACACACACACACACACACACACACAATGTGCACCTAATGATAAGTGGATATTAGCCTAAAAGCTCCGAAGACCCAAGATACAATTCACAGGCCACATGAAGATCAAGAAGGACGACCAAAGTGTGAATGCTTCAGTCTTTCTTAGAAGAGGGAACAAATAAAGACACTGTCAAGAAAACAAAACAGCAGCCAACAGAGTGGGAAAAGATATTTACCAACTCCACATCTGATAGAGGCCTAATATCCAACATATACAAAGAACTCTAAAAGTTAGATACCAGAGAATCAAACAACCCTATTAAAAATGGGGTACAGACTTAAGCAAAAAGTTCTCAATCGAGGAATATGGAATGGCTGAGAAACATCTAAGGAAGTGCTCGACATCCTTAGCCATCAGGGAAATGCAAATCAAAACAACCCTGAGATTCCACCTCACACCCATCAGATTGGCCAAGATCCAAAACTCAGATGACAGCAGATGCTGGCGAGGATGTGGAGAAAGAGGAACACTTCTCCACTGTCTGTGGGGTTTTAAACTGATATAACCACTCTGGAAATCAGTCTGGCGGTTCCTGAGAAAAATGGACAGAGTACTACCTGAAGACCCAGTTATTCCACTTCTGGGCATTTACCCCAGAGACGCTCCAACATACAGCAAAGATACATGCACCACAATGTTCATTGTAGCTCTATTTATAATAGCCAGAATCTGGAAAGAACCCAGATGTCCTTCAGTAGATGAATGGATACAAAAATTGTGGTACATTTACACAATGGAGTACTACTCAGCTATCAGAAACAATGGCTTAACTAAATTCTTAAGAAAATGGATGCATCTAGAGAATATCATCCTGAGTGAGATAACCCAGTCACAAAAGAACAGACATAATATGCAGTCACTGATAATTGGATACTAACCCCAGAAAGCTCTGAACACCCCAGAAACAACTCACAGACTTTGTGAAGTCAAGAACAACAACAAAAAAAGAATATATTTTAATTAAAATAGAACTGTATCACATCCCCATTTCCTTCCTACAGCCCTTCCCAATTTCTCCCCTATCCCCTCAAATTAATACCCTCTTTTCTTTTATTATTGTTACATATATACATATGTGTATGTATATGTACCCACAAATACTTAATTACAACCTTAAATATGTATTTTAATACTTCTATGCAAAAAGCCTTAAAAATTTGTACATTTATATTTGTTTTTTAAAATAAAGTTTTTCAATAAAAAAAAAAAGAAGAGGGAACAAAAATATTCTCAGGAGGAAATACAGAGACAAAGTTTTGAGCAGAGACTGAAGGAAAGGCCGTCCAGAGACTGCCCCACCTAGAGATCCAGCCCATATACAGCCTCCAACCCAGACAATATTGCTGATGCCAAAGTGCATGGAGACAGGAGCCTGATATAGCTGTCTCCTGAGAGGCTCTGCCAGAGCCTGAGAAATGCAGAGGTGGATGCTCGCAGCCAACCATTGAACTGAGACCAGGGTTCTTAAAGGAGGAGTTGAAGGAGTTGAAGAGATTTGCAACCCTATAAGAACAACAATACCAACCAACCAGAGTTCCCAGAGACTAAACCACTATCCAAAGAGTACACATGGAGGGACCCATGGCTCCAACTATACATGTAGCAAAGGATGGCCTTGTTGGGCATCAATGGGAAAAGAAGCCCTTGGTCCTGCCAAGGCTCAATGCTCCAGTGTAGGGGCATCAGGTGGAGAGTGGGAGGTGGTGGGTGGATGGGTGAACACCCAAATAGAAGCAGGGGGAGGGGAGATGGGATTTAGGGTATGAAGGGGAATCTGGGAAAGGGGATAACATTTGAAATGTAAATAAAGTATGTTCAATCTAAAAAATAAAGTTTGTAGCCAATCCAAAACACATGAGACCCCACCTCAAAAGAAAGGGGGGCAGGAAACTGCAAAGAATTTGTAACTACCTGCAACTTGCAGACCCATGGCATGAGAGAGAGCCCATGTCTAACATGACCTGGATGGCCAGGAACTGGAGACTGGATAGCTACAGACCTAGCTAGAACCAAACAGGACTGGCAAAAAAAAAAAAAAAAAATTCTAATGAAATTCTGCTATGCTCATAGATCAATAGATTAATGTCTTATCCAGTCATCATCAGAGAGGCTTCCTCTGGCAGATGAGGGAGGATGAAGAGACCCATCCAGATATTATGCAGAAAGAATCTAAATTGGTTGTCTCTATTGGGTCCCTTCCCTGGGATCTTGAGTGACCCTGGGGAAGAGGGAGAGAAAAACTTTAAGGTGTTGGAAGGACTAGAGAACACCAAGAGAACATGCCCACTGGATGAACTAAGAAGACTCTTAAGGGCTCACAGAGACTGAAGCAGCAAGCATAGGGCCTGCTCATGGGTCTGAACCATGAGAATATGTTATAGCTGTTGGCTTGGTGTTTTTGTGAGACTCCTAGTAGTAGGACTAGGTATTTCTCTAGCTCCTTTGGCTGCTCTTGGGACTCTTTTCCTCCAATTGGGTTGCTTTGTTGAGCCTCAGTATGAGGGCTTTTGTCTTGTCTTACTGTATCTTTATTTGTCCTGTTGGGTTATTGTCTCTTGGCCTGCTTCGTCTTGAAGGTAAATGAAGGGAGAGTGGATCTGGGGGAAAGGAGTTGTGGGGAGCTGGAAAGAGTGAAGGGAGGGGAAACTGTAGGCAGGATATTTTGTATAGGAGAAGAATGTGTTTTCATTAAGTGTTCACCGTGAGGTAGATAACTAAGAAGAAAACCTTGGGAACACCCGTGAGGACTCTCAAGACTGAGGTAAGCCTTTGAGAATATCTATGGGGGACCACCTTGGTGTTGTTAGCTGATAGGAGAAAAACCATCTTAACTACAGGCCAGACTATCCCTAGATGGAAGACCCTGGACTAGACAAAGGGAAGAGGGCAAGCATTGGCAGTTGTGTATGCATTCATTGATTCAGAAGAACAGAACTGATATGGGGATGGGGTTTTTAATGATCTGACTCTCTCGACTGCAGCCAGCATGTTTGCAATGCACAGGCCAGCTTGCTGGAACTAGGGTAGTTCCAATGTCTTCAGTTTTTCCATCTGCAAAATAGCATTGATATAATACATCACTCAGGTCTGTGGTAAAGACAATGAGAAACCACACTTGTGCAAAGCCCATGGCACAATACATGGCTGGTGACAGTGGCATCCTCTTTCTTTTCATTCAGTGTAGAGGACCAGCCTGTGAATAACAGTTGGAATTACTGGTCTCCACAGTCCACTGCCCTCCAAGTCTGCACATGCACACCACACACACACACCACCACCACCACCACACCATTTATTCCAGCTTGACTTGTGGCCTTCTGACTGTCCGGCTCTCTGATGGAACAGAAATGGCAATCAGAAGGAACTATACCTACACGCTGAGCCCTTTCCAGCCTGCAGTCCAGTGACGTCCTCTCTCAGGATGGACGGCAGTGTTATCACCAGAAAAGCCAGACATGACAACACCACAAGAACACAACAGACTATGCTGCAAAGATGGACTGTTTAGGAGCCTAGATGTGCTCAATTTACAATGTTCTCTACTTAGACTCAGTAGGTTGTAGCCCTACTGTAAGTTGAGAAGTATACAGCCATGATTATTTCAAGCTGGGAGAGTGAGGTCAGGGTTACTTTTGCTGTGATGAAACACCATGACCAAAGCAACCTGTGGAGAAAAGGGTTTATTCCGGCCGGTTCTGTATATATAACAGCTCATCATCAAAAGCAGTGAGGGCAGGAACTCAAGCAAGGCAGGAACCTGGAGGCAGGAGCTGATACAGAGGCCATAGAGGAGTGTTGCTTACTGGCTTGCTTCCCATGGCTTGTTCAGTTTGCTTTCTTATAGAACCGAGGACCATCAGCCCAGGAGTAGTACACTCACAATGGGATTGGGTCTTCATCGATCACTAAATAAGAAAATGCCCTACAACCACATCTGTTGATGTCTATGTGCAGGTGAGGGCAGGCATGAGGTAAGGCAAGGCCTGTGATTGGGCAGTGAAAAAGGGAGGTGGGGACAGTTTTGGAAATGCAGATGAGATGAGAGAGGGGAAGAAGCCAAGAAGGGAGAAGAAGCAAAGACAAAAGAGGAAGAAGACGATCCATCTCCTTGTGGTTTTAAATAGCCACAGGTAGCTATGAATATCTTATAAGGGATGTATCATTATAGGACAATTTGTCTTATCTAGGTGGGCAGATTATATCATATCAATTGGCTCTGAGTTTATAATGTGGACGTTTTGTGGAGTAAGAATTTACTGGTATAAATCTGATAAATGACACGTTTCTAGACTTTTGATTTCGTCAGACTAGTAGGAATTGTGACAATAACCACAGGGGGCAGATGCAGGGAATGTGAGCAAAGATGGAGGTGAAAAGCCAGCCGGGAGAGGGCGGCCGCTGCTGGGACCAAAAAGTAGCCAGCAGTAGACTGGGATGGGAACTGGGAACTGAGCAAGTCAGATGGAGACATTTTTAGGAGCTCTGGACCAGAGTCCGCCGAGCCCAGCTAACTAAGATGAAAATACCCCGAAGAAGCCATGTGGCTCTGGGTGCTAGTGATAACAAGGGTTGGTGGTCCATTTTTAAATACTTATTAAAATGCACATTATTAAACTGCTTGCATCTTTTAGAGGCATGTTCTTAATTGAAGCTCCCTCCTTTCAGATTAGCTTGTGTCAAGTTGACACAAAACTATCTGGCAAA